>NC_053022.1:534208570-534338337 GCF_003073215.2 Triticum urartu
CTATCGTAGTGCTTTCGATAAGTAAGACTGTCGAACCCAATGAGGAGCAGAAGGAAATGACAAGCAGTTTTCAGTAAGGTATTCTCTGCAAGCACTAAAATTATCGGTAACAGATAGTTTTGTGATAAGGTAATTCATAAGAGGTAACAAGTAACAAAAGTAAACAAGGTGCATCAAGGTGGCCCAATCCTTTTTGTAGCAAAGGACAACCCTGTAAAAACTCTTATATAAAGGAAAGCGCTCCCGAGGACACATGGGAATTATCATCAAGCTAGTTTTCATCATGCTCATATGATTTGAGTTCATTACTTTGATAATTTGATATGTGGCTGGACCGGTGCTTGGGTATTGCCCTTCCTTGGACAAGCATCCCACTTATGATTAACCCCCTCGCAAGCATCCGCAACTATGAAAGAAGAATTAAGGTAAACCTAACCATAGCATGAAACATATGAATCCAAATAAGCCCCTTGCGAAGCAACGCATAAAATAGGATTTAAGCTTCAATCACTCTAGAAACCCATCATCTACTTATTACTTCCCAATGCCTTCCCCTAGGCCCAAATAATGGTGAAGTTTCATGTAGTTGACGTTCACATAACACCACTAGAGGAAAGGCAACATACATCTCATCAAAATATCGAACGAATACCAAATTCACATGACTACTTATAACAAGACTTCTCCCATGTCCTCAGGAACAAACGTAACTACTCACAAATCATATTTATGTTCATAATAAGAGGGGTATTAATGTTCATAAAGGATCTGAACACATAATCTTCCACCAACCAACTAGCATCAACTACAAGGAGTAATCAATACTACTAGCAACCGACGGGTTCCAATATGAGGTTTTGAGACAAAGATCGGATACAAGAGATGAACTAGGGTTTGAGAGGAGATGGTGCTGGTGAAGATGTTGATGGAGATTGACCCCCTCCCGATGAGAGGATCGATGGTGATGACGATGGTGACGATTTCCCCCTCCCGGAGGGATGTTTCCCCGGCAAAACAGCTCCGCCGGAGCCCTAGATTGGTTCCACCAAGGTTCCACCTCGAGACAGCGGCGCTTCATCCCGGAAACTTTCTTGTGATTTTTTCCAGGGCAAAAGACACCTTATACCAGAAGATGGGCATCGGGGGGCTTCCAGGTGGCCCACAAGGCAGGGGCGCACCCAGGGGGTAGGGCGCGCCCTCCACCCTTGTGGACGGTGGGTGGCCCCCTCTGGTGCTTTCTTCGCCCAATATTTTTAATACATTCCAAAACTAACTTTCGTGGAGTTTCAGGACGTTTGGAGTTGTGCAGAATAGGTCTCTAATATTTGCTCCTTTCCAGCCCAGAATTCCAACTGTCCGTATTCTCCCTCTTCATGTAAACCTTGTAAAATAAGAGAGAAAAGGCATAAGTATTGTGACATAATGTGTAATAATAGCCCATAATGCAATAAATATCGATATAGAAGCATGATGAAAAATGGACGTATCAGCGGACCACCGGTTCAACTTGGAGATACTAAAGGAGGACTAGGAGGTGGAGGCTCAACTCGATGCAGAGCACGCATGCCGCTGCCATCGAGGCCCTCCTGCAGTCAGAACCGGATGTCGTGGATGTGAACTAGGCGGCGGAGGCTCAACTTGACACGGAGCGTGCGGATGCCACTGCCATCGAGGCCCTCCTGCAGGCGGAACCGGACATCCTCGACTTGAACCGGGCAGCGAAGCCTCAACTTGACGTGGAGCGCGCGAATGCCGCTGCCATCGAGGCCCTCCTGCAGGTGGAACCGGACATCCTGGACTGGAACCGGGCAGCGGAGGCTCAACTCAACACGGAGCGCACGGATGCCGCTGCCATCGAGGCCCTCCTGCAGGCGGAACCGGGCGTCTTGGACTTGAACCGGGCAGTGCTCTCGTCCGTGCAGAGCGCCCGCACGCTTCGCGTGAACGAATAGCTGGAGGCTGAGGACAACCATGGTGCGGAGACACACGTCGACAGCTACGGTGGTTCATGTCGGCAGCCAAAGACGACGAGGTCATCTCGTTCTAGTAGTCATAGTTTTTTGTTGTTGTTTTTAGGGATCTTTTGTTGTGTAAAAACATATACGTATGCAAGTCGCCTGACTTTCATCATTTGGGTCATTCAACCATTTTAGGCGGTTGGATGAATATCCTACGTCTCCCAACCCTTCTTCCTGACCTCTTTTTCTTCCCCAACAAACCATCGCACGGGCCGTATGGATCTTCCCCAACATGCGGTTGGATAAACATATTGCATGGACAAAAATTATGTGTCAGCGATAGGATGGCTGAGTTTGGTTTGATCACATGCGGTAGCACGTGTCAGTGAGGGTGCATTCCCTTGGTTGGGTTTGCGGGCGTGCAGGAGCGACTGTGTGAGGGTCCGGTGTGACCGCGACAGCCGTGCGCAAGTGTACCTCCTTTTCATTTTGAAAACTTTAGTCAAGCTTGGTAAAAATGTGTGGCGAAGTATGGCAATGCAAGGCCTAGACCTAAACAGGATACAAGTACGTACGTAGGAGTAGTACTTGTGTTAAAAAACAATGGCGGGGTTTTCCTTCACGGGATTGATCGATACAAATTCTCGTTTGACGTGTCAATTAATGCGTATTTTTTTCTCCAACGCCCAAAGAGCTAACCATCTCACTCCTCATCGCTTGATTAATGCAGCGCCATGCAAACCAACCTTCTCACTTCCGCAAGCATGCAAGGGTATATTAGTGTCCTTGGTTGCTAGTATGAGGCAAACCCCATCAGTTTTTCCTCGATTAGTGTTAGTGGCCTTCTACAAATTGTAATTTTGATATATTGGCCTTGTGTACAAAAAATGGAGGTAGTAACTATTTGACTTCCTTCCCCATTGCAGTGACGTCGACGATATCTCGAATGTTGTGGTTCGGCAAAATGCGTTCGATGGGGAACACCATTGAGGGAGACCACGGTAAGTCGTTCGCAAGTGTCGCCTGCAAGCCGAGAAAACCGCCTTATTTGCATCCAGGAAGTCCGTTGAACTAGAGGACGCGTAAATGTACTAGTACTACACAATAGCGTCGTCCGTCCAGCTTAGTGCAGAGTCAGCGAAGAGTGAAATGATGGTTGATTCGTCCGTGCTTTGTGATTTGACACCTCACTGCTTTGTGATTTGTGATAGGAGGGACAGGGGAGTAGACTTTGTTCTCTATACTGTACATGCATCCAAGCACGGGAGAAAGAGGAGAGACATTGCATTTTTCTATTCCTCCAATCAATCAATCAGGGAGCTTTGGTTCCATCTTTTTGGCTTTGGAAGCACCGTCCATAATGGTTCCCATCGATGCCAAAAGCTATTTTCACATTTGGCTACACATTGTGGATGCCCTTAACCGTACCACTTGGTTTTGCTCCTGTGTGCTATCTATACAAATCTCGATTATATTGATCTAAAAAATTATAGTATCAAGATTAGTAAAAAGGAGGTAATTTTGCCGCGCGAATGGCGGGGGAGGTTTCTTATTTTTAGAGGACATTGGCATGGCGGTTTGCTAACATGCGGTCCCACGTGTCAGTGCTTTACCAAGCCGATTCGCGTCCCACATGAGGCAGAACAACGACAGAAGCAACACGTGATTAACTTGAAGAAGATGAGGGAGAAGCGGATTCAACAACGAGTGAAATGATGGTTGTTTCGTCCCTCCAACTTCTTTTTTTAGCATTATTACTTCGCCCCTCCCACTTAACCGTGGGAAAGGTGCAGCTTTGTGATTTGACGCTTCATTGCTCATTACTACGTCGGGGCCATGACTGGGGTGCTTCACCCATGCTGCTCTGCAAAGTTATTTCGGTATGGCACGTGGACCCGGTTGCTTGATGTCCCACATGTCGGCGAAAGGGACTAGAACATTTATGAAAGCGAGCGCTCCACTCTTACGACGAAGGAGTACATGACATGGCGGCCCAGTGAACTCTTACTTGTACTGTAGTATTACTATAGTTTTGTTGTTTCGCACGATCCATCGATACAAACCCGATTAAACAGGCAAGGGCGGGATTTTTCCCGTGCGGTAGATGATACTAGCCATACATTTCAAAGGCAATTTTAATGTATGCAAACTAAATAATTAAGTAACAATATGAGATCTAGTAAAACTAAAAACACATATAATTTATTGTGTTAGAGTGTAGTAGTAGTGCTGTATTGCATAGTTGTTAGATGTAACATGCGAGAATGTGTAGAGATGTACTTTTGGAGGGCCTACAGAGAGAAATTGGGCATAAAGTGGATTCAAATATTTGTATTCGTCTTCATCACATTTGTAACTCATATCTACAGTTTGTACAGTAGACGTGAATGTGCGTTCGCTCTTACGAAACCAGTACGGCAATAATGGGGTGGCGTGCGCCGATTTAGGCACTGGCACATTGGCCTACTCGGCTCCACAGGGAGAGCGAGAGAAGAGATAAATTCATAGTAACAAGTGACAGTAAATTTCAGCACACTATATAAATTTTTCCTTACCAAATTCTACCTACCAAAGGCGCTTCACTCCCTGGCAACGGCGCCATAAAAGAGTCTTGATGACCCACAAGTATAGGGGATCTATCGTAGTCCTTTCAATAAGTAAGAGTGTCGAACCCAACGAGGAGCAGAAGGAAATGATAAGCACTTTTCAGTAAGGTATTCTCTGCAAGCACTGAAATTATCCGTAACAGATAGTTTTGTGATAAGGTAATTTGTAACGGGTAACAAGTAATAAAAGTAAATAAGGTGCAGCAAGATGGCTCAATCCTTTTTGTAGCAAAGTACAAGCCTGGACAAACTCTTATATAAAGGAAAACGCTCCCGAGGACACATGGGAATTATCGTCAAGCTAGTTTTCATCACGCTCATATGATTCGTGTTCGTTACTTTGATAATTTGATATGTGGGTGGACCGGTGCTTGGGTATTGCCTTGCCTTGGACAAGCATCCCACTTATGATTAACCCCTCTTGCAAGCATCCGCAACTACAAAATAAGTATTAAGGTAAACCTAACCATAGCATGAAACATATGGATCCAAACCAGCCCCTTACGAAGCAACGCATAAACTAGGGTTTAAGCTTCTGTCACTCTAGCAACCCATCATCTACTTATTACTTCCCAATGCCTTCCCCTAGGCCCAAATAATGGTGAAGTGTCATGTAGTCAATGTTCACATGACACCACTAGAGGAAAGACAACATACATCTCATCAAAATATCGAACGAATACCAAATTCATATGACTACTTATAGCAAGACTTCTGCCATGTCCTCAGGAACAAACATAACTACTCACAAATCATATTCATGTTCATAATAAGAGGGGTATTAATATGCATAAAGGATCTGAACATATGATCTTCCACCAAATAAACCAACTAGCATCAACTACAAGGAGTAATCAACACTACTAGCAACCCACAGGTACCAATCTGAGGTTTTGGGACAAAGATTGGATACAAGAGATGAACTAGGGTTTGATATGAGATGGTGCTTGTGAAGATATTGATGGAGATTGAACCCCTCCTGATGAGAGGATCGATGGTGATGATTTCCTCCTCCCGAAGGGATGTTTCCCCGGCAGAACAGCTCCGCCGGAGCCCTAGATTGGTTCCACCAAGGTTCCGCCTCGTGGCGGCGGAGTTTCATCTCGTGAGCTTGCTTATGATTTTTTCCAGGGCAAAAGACTTCATATAGCCAAAGATGGGCACCGAAGGCCTGCCAGGGGGCCCACGAGGCAGGGGGGCACGCCTAGGGGGTAGGGCGCGCCCCCACCCTCGTGGATGGTGGGTGGCCCCCGTCAGGTGCTTCCTTCGCCCAATATTTTTTATATATTCTAAAACTGACTTCCATGAAGTTTCAGGACTTTTGGAGTTGTGCAAAATAGGTCTCTGATATTTGCTCCTTTTCCAGCCCAGAATTCCAGCTGTTGACATTCTCCCTCTTTGTGTAAACCTTGTAAAATAAGAGAAAATAGGCATAAGTATTGTGACATAATGTGTAATAACTGCCCATAATGCAATAAATATCGATATAAAAGCATGATGCAAAATGGACATATCAACTCCCCCAAGCTTAGACCTCGCTTGTCCTCAAGCGAAAGCCGATATCAAAAAATATGTCCACATGTCTAGAGATAGAGGTGTCGATAAAATAAAATACGGACATGAGGGCATCATGATCATTCTTATAACAGCAACGTACATATATATTGTCATATGATTTCTTATGCTAAAGTAACAATTTAGTCACAATTTCAAGTATGAATCAGAAACTTCATTGAAAACTAACAAACTATAATCTCAGTCATTGAAGCAATTGCAATTTATCATAACATCAGAAAGAGTCAATATAAGAGCTTTTTAGCAAGTCCACATACTCAACTATCATTTAGTCTTTCACAATTGCTAACACTCATGCAATACTTATGGGTATGAAGTTTTAATCAGACACAGAGAAAGATAGGGGCTTATAGTTTTGCCTCCCAACCTTTTACCTCAAGGGTAATGTCAACAATAATAGTTCATGAAAACTCACATCCAATTAGCTATATATATCAGGATCTTTCCAACACATTGTGCTTGCCAAAGGATAAAATGTAAAAAAGGAAAGGTGAAGATCACCATGACTCTTGTATAAGGCATAAGACAAAAGTAAAAGATAGGCCCTTCGCAGAGGGAAGCGAAGGTTGTCATGTGCTTTTATGGTTGGATGCACGAAATCTTAATGCAAAAGCACATCACTTTATATTGTCACTTGTGATATGGACCTTTATTATGCAGTCCGTCGCTTTTATTTCTTCCCCATCACAAGATCGTATAAAGCTTATTTTATCCACACTAATAAATCATACATATTTAGAGACCAATTTTTATTGCCTGCAAGATGACAGCTTATGTCGGTGTACTAGAGTAGGGGTACCCTAGTATCCCGAACTTGTGCACGGGCAGTCGCAGCATCCCGCGGCAAGGCTTGCCGGGTGACCGCCAAGATTCTCCGTGGTTCCTTTTGAGCCATTCAAGAACAAAGTGTCCAAGACAAGACCCCGGCAAGAGGGGCTTGCCGGGAAGGCCAACCAAGGCACCACAAGACCCCGGCAAGAGGAGCTTGCCGGGAAGGCCAACCAAGGCATCTCAAGGAACTTGCAGCAACGCGCCACGTGTCTCGGCAAGGCCCGGTGAGCAACAAACTCCCGGACGCGACAAGACAACGACCGCGGCAAGGCGCTTGCCGCGGCAAGCCACCACTCTGTGCCCGCGCTCCAGCATATCCACCAACGTGTCGCTCTGGGACCCCTCCAGGCGTACGTGGCGGGAGGCTGTGCAGCCAGGGGTGCGCGGTGGCAAGCGGCGCTGACAAGATCGCCATCGTGGCGAGCGGTGGCATCCCTGACGGTCCCTTTTACACTGTTTAGGCGACGCAAACGGGCATTTAAGGCCCTTGTCCCCTGCCGTCAGGGTTAGGTATGATACACTGTAGCAGGTAGCTGTACCTACTGCAGCACCTTCCCATTTCTACCCTTTACCTCTGTTGCCACCTGTTGGTGACCCCTTGAGCATATAAAAGGAGGCCCGTGTGCAACGTAGAGGGGGGTTCGAACACTCACGCTCGGTCTCGTTAGCTGCTGAAGTGTACTGTAGCACTTCGCGCTCCCGAGCAAGAAATCAATACAAACCACAAAGCAGGAGTAGGGTTTTACGCATCCGTGCGGCCCGAACCTGGGTAAATCGCTCGCGTGTATCGCCTCGATTTGCTCTTTGCGCGATCTCCGCCCCCGCCGAACCGAAAGGGACTCGGTCCGCCGGTCCCATAGGTGTTCATGGATCAGTACCCCGACATCTTTGGCGCGCCAGGTAGGGGCGTCGAGGTTGTGTGAACCAGATCCGGCGCTCACGCGAGCTAGATCCTCATCATCTTCATCAACATGCCGCCGAAGAAGAAGGCTTCGGAGGCGGCCGCTCCGTCCGCGCCGAACCCGCCACCGCCGGAGCAAACGGCTGGTGGGGTAGACGCTGGCGGAAGAACAGGCGTCGGCGGCGCAGTCGGCTCCCACAACTACCGGGCGCACTCCAAGACCTCAGCGTCCGTACATGCACCGCGCCCATCCCAGGAGGCACAGGACCGGCAGCGTCATGGTATTCACGGTGCCACGCGTTTGTTGGACCAAGATCGAGCTGGTGGATCACGGAGTGCTCAAGACCAGCATGCACGCCAACATGCTGGCATGAGCGGGGCACGGTCGCCTGGACGAGATACTGCTCCTTCTAACATAGTTAGAAGTCCGAGCATATCCCGCTCCTCGCACCGTTCGACACCACCACCCGCCACTGCAGCAGAAGCTTTGGCACGAGCTCAACTGCTCCTAGACTACCCTCCAACAGCAGACAAGATCGACGACTGGAGGGCCACCATCCAGAGTCTCATCAGCTTCGCCAATGGCGACACTCAGCGGCAGCCGAGCACGTCGCAGCCGCGGCAAGTCAGCCAGGCGCGAGCCGGTGGCGACAAGACCGGTGGGGGTGCAACCACTGTGCATTCTCCGCCCCGAAGGCCAAGATCGCCGACTCACTGGATCCACCTCGACAGCGACTCCACCGCGTCATCAGATCCACGAGCTCGTCGTGATCAGCACCAAGTTCTTCACGAACGACAGCAAGAAGACGCTCGTACTCGCATCAAGCGCCGAAGAGAAGCGCGGCGTCAATCAGACCAGCGCGCTGGGCCCACTGTCGACATGCATGCGCTAGGGGAACCAGGCGACTTGCCATACGCGGTAGGTTGTCCTGCGTTCACTCGTGAGCTGCGGCAAGTCCAGTGGCCCAGCATGAAGAATTTCAAGCCAGATGTACCAGAGAAGTACGACGGCAAGTCGCATCCATCGGAGTTCCTCAGCATCTACACCATCGCGGTGCATGCTGCCGGAGAACGGGACGACAAGATCCTTGCCAACTACTTCCCGCTAGTGCTCAAACCCAACGTCAGGTCCTGGCTCATGCACTTGTCGGACAACTCCATATCCTCCTGGGCAGACCTGTGCCATCAGTTTGTCGGCGCCTTTACAGGCGGCCATAAACCTCATGGCCAAGAGAGTGACCTTCATCTACTCGCCCAGAAGGAAGGAGAGCCCCTGCGCAAGTATATTCAGAGATTCAGCCGTGTGCAGCACAACATCCCAGATGTCCACCCTACCGCGGTCATCAGCGTGTTCCATCAGAACGTGTGTAACCGCAGGATGCGGGAGGAGATGGCGATGTGCAAGATCAGAGACGTCAGTGAGCTGTATGCCCTGGCCGACAAGTGTGCGCATGCTGAGGAAGGGAGGAAACTCCCTGGAGAAAATACAGGAGCAGGAGGATCTGACAGCGAGGATGCTGCCCCAGCAAAGAAAAACCGGCGGCGGAACAGGAAGAAGAAAGGCAAAGATGTGCTAGTCGTTGAGCAGTCCGGCAATGAAGGTGGCGCCAAGAAAGCCAAAGTTGGTAGCTCCGGCAAGGAGATTGCCGCATGCACCAACTGCCAGGCTGTGGCGGTCGCCGACAAGCAGGACGGCACCGACAAGCAATACTGCAAGATTCACCGCACCAAGGGCCATGACCTCCAGAGCTGCAAGAAGGTCGAGCAGCTTGTCCAGCAACAAAAGGCTGAGTACGAGTGACGCGACAAGGAGAGGGCCCAAGGAGGCGCTGGGGAATCCGGCAAGAAGCGCGTCGGCCGGGGAGGATGCCGCGGCAAGGCCAAGCAGCGGCAAGGAGACAGACCTCCCCGTGGCCGCGACAAGGATGAAGACGACTACACTAACGAAGACATGGATGATGTTGAGACCAGTGAGCAGGAGTTCCAGAAAGCCACAGAGGTCTTGTGCGTTGACGGCGGTGCTTCTCTGCATACTTCGCACCGCCAACTCAAGCAGTGGGTGCGGGAAGTCAATGCGGCAGAACCACCCGTCGAATCACGCAAGCTTCTGAAATGGTCCAGCACGCCTATCATCTTTGATATTAAGGACCACCCTGATCGCACAACTGCGGTCGGGTGCTTGCCGATGTTGGTTTCACCAACTATCCGCAACCTCAAGGTCACTAAGATGTTAGTTGACGGCGGGGCCGGCTTGAACCTGATCTCCTCCGCTGTACTCCAGAAACTGCAGATCCCTGACAGCGAGCTCGAAGAGACCGGCACATTCCAAGGAATCAACTCGGGAAGGAGCAAGCCGAAGGGAAAGGTCACGCTGCCGGTAACATTTGGCAGCGAGCTGAACTTCAGGACTGAGAGGGTCACCTTTGACGTTGCCGATATTCCATTGCCTTACAATGGGATACTTGGCCGTCCAGCACTCGCCAAGTTCATGGCAGCCTCTCACTACGCATACAACATGCTGAAGATGCCAGGCCCGATAAGCGTCATCTCTGTTCTCGGCGACAAGAAGGATGCTCTTATCTGCGCCGACAAGATTTACCGGGAAGCGGCAGCCGCAGCAGATCGCAAGTCACTTGCCGCTGAAGCTCCCGGCGGGAAGAAGACCAAGTCCGGCAAGAGTTCTGATGCCCACTCCGGCAAGCGCACCTCTTCGGAGTGCTGCGCTGCCGTCGAGGACGCACCATCGAGCTCCACCGGCAAGTGTAAGAAGGCAATGGCAGCTCCGCCAGAGACGAAGAAGGTTTCCGCCAAGGAGGACGGCACTGGTGGTACCTTCACCATCAGTGCCACTCTCGACCCTAAATAGGAAAGGGCGCTCATTGCTTTCCTGCGGGCGAATGTCGACGTGTTTGCATGGCAACCGTCTGACATCCCCGGTGTTCCCAGGAAAGTAATTGAGCACCACCTTGCCGTTTGTCCTCATGCGCGGCCCGTCAAGCAGAAGGTCAGGAAGCAGGCAGTGGAGCGCCAAGAGTTCATTGCAGAAGAGATCAAGAAGTTGGAAGCAGCAGGCCTTGTCAGAGGAGTGCTCCATCCTACGTGGTTGGCCAATCCTGTAGTCGTGCGCAAGGCAAACGGGAAATGGAGACCTTGTATCGATTTTACCGATGTTAACAAAGCTTGTCCCAAAGACCCATTTCCTTTGCCGCGCATTGACCAGATTGTTGACTCCACAGCCGGATGTGATATGCTTTCATTTCTTGATGCATACTCAGGATACCATCAGATCTTCATGGCAGAAGAGGATGAGGAGAAGACCGCATTCATTACTCCATGTGGCACGTACTGTTTCATACGGATGCCTTTCGGATTAAAGAATGCTGGTTCAACATTTGCAAGAGTAGTCCATGTCGCTCTTGAGACACAAATACACAGAAATGTGGAAGCCTACATGGATGACATAGTGGTCAAGAGCAAGGACAAAGCAACCCTGATCCAAGATTTAGACGAGACCTTCGCAAATCTGCGCAAGATCATCCTCAAGCTCAACCCCGAGAAGTGTGTGTTTGGAGTCCCCTCCGGCAAGCTTCTCGGGTTCTTCGTATCTCAGCAGGGAATTGAAGCCAATCCCGACAAGATCAAGGCCATTGAGCAGATTGAAGCACCAAGGCGCGTCAAGGATGTACAAAGACTTGCCGGTTGTGTGGCTGCTCTCAGCAGGTTTATCTCTAGGTCTGCTGAGCGCGCCCTGCCGTTTTTCAAATTATTGAAAAAGGCAGGTCCAATGAAATGGACTCCGGAAGCGGAGGCTGCGCTGCAAGACTTGAAGAGATACCTGTCCTCCCCTCCAATACTTGTCGCACCTAAGCCACAAGAGAAGTTGCTGCTGTATATAGCGGCAACCAATCAAGTGGTTAGTGCTGCGTTAGTTGCGGAGAGGGAGGCAGATGATGAGCCAGCAACCACGGCAAGCGCATCCAGCGATAAGCAAGGTACTTCCCCGGCAAGCTCTGGTCCCGACAAAGATGGATCTACGCAGATGCACGAGGAGACACAGAAGAAAATGGTGCAGCGCCCAGTTTACTTTGTCAGTTCCCTTCTGCAGGGGGCTAGGTCAAGGTACTCTGGTGTGCAGAAATTGCTTTTCGGCCTTCTCATGGCCTCGAGAAAGCTGCGCCATTACTTCCAAGCACATGAGATCACAGTTGTCACTCGCTTTCCGCTGAAGAGGATACTGCAGAATCCAGAAGCGACTGGCAGGATTGTTGAGTGGGCACTGGAACTGTCAAGCTTTGGCCTCAAGTTTGAGAGTACTTCAACTATCCAAAGCAGAGCATTGGCAGAATTCATAGCAGAATGGACGCCAACACCAGATGAAGAAATTCCAGAAACGAGCATCCCCGTCAAGGAAGCAAGCAAAGAGTGGCTGATGTACTTTGATGGTGCCTTTTCGCTGCAAGGCGCCGGCGCTGGCGTGCCGCTTGTCGCACCCACCGGAGAGCACCTCAAGTACGTAGTCCAGATGCACTTTCCCAAGGAGCAAGCAACAAACAATACTGCAGAGTATGAAGGCTTGCTTGCCGGTCTCAGGATCGCGGCAGACCTTGGGATCGAGAATCTCATTGTCAGGGGTGACTCACAGCTTGTCGTCCGCCAAGTGAACAAGAGCTATCAGAGTCCGTTGATGGAAGCCTACGTCGACGAAGTGAGAAAGTTAGAAGAGCACTTTGACGGCCTACAGATGGACCATGTTCCAAGAGCTCAGAACGCTATTGCTGATGGCCTGTCAAAGTGCGCCGCACTTAAGTTACCTGTGGAACCAGGGATCTTTGTACTCAAGCTGACACAACCGTCTGTAACGCCATCAACTGGACAGAGCAAGAAGAGGAAGTTGATTTCTGGTGACTATTTGCCGGTAGAGCTTCCCGAAGCCGCCGCCAAGAAGGTCCCCAAGATCAACACCAAGAATGCTGAGGAGCAGTCTGCTCCGGCAAGCCCTAGGGTTTGTTCTGTTGAAGCAGAAGCTCCCGATAAGTTTTGCTTCGGCAAGCTTGTCGGGGAACGTCACGCTCCGGCAGAGACGCAGCTTCTCGCCGTAGAAGCGGATGTTCCCGCAGCAGCCGAGAACAACGCCAAGAGTGCTGAGGAGCAGTCTGCTCCGGCAAGCCTTAAGGTTTGTTCCGTTGAAGCAGAGGCTCCCGACAAGTTTTGCTCCGGCAAGCTTGCCGGGGAACGTCAAGCTCCGGCAGAGCCGCCGGTTCTCGCCGTAGAAGCGGATGTTCCCGCAGCAGCAGATATGCCTTTAGTCCTTGTTGTCGAGCCGCAAGCTCCAGCATGGGCACAGCAGATTGTCCGTTTCCTTCAGACAGGGGAACTTCCCGAAGAGCAAGAAGAAGTGGAAAGAGTAGCCCAGCAGTCAAGTATGTACCAGTTTGTCGACAAGACACTGTACAGAAGAAGACTCAACGGCGTGAAATTGAAGTGTATTCACCGGGAAGACGGACAAAAGCTGTTGGCAGAGATACATGGAGGCATATGTGGTCACCACATTGGCGCAAGAGCACTTGTCGGAAAAGCATTCCGGCAAGGCTTCTTTTGGCCGACAGCCCTCCAGGATGCAACTGCACAAGTAACCAAGTGTGAAGCGTGCCAGTTCCATTCCAAGAAGATACATCAGCCAGCTCAAGCTCTCCAGACGATCCCTTTATCCTGGCCATTTTCGGTTTGGGGGCTCGACATCCTCGGCCCCTTTCCCCGAGCAGTCGGGGGCTTTGAGTACTTGTACGTTGCAATCGACAAGTTCATAAAGTGGCCGGAAGTGGAACCAGTGAGGAAGGTGACAGCACAGTCAGCAGTCAAGTTCTTCAGGTCGATTGTTTGCCACTTCGGGATCCCTAACAGGATCATCACCGACAACGGCACGCAATTCACGAGCCGCACCTTCATGCAGTACGTCCAAGATCTTGGCGCCAAGGTCTGCTTCGCTTCTGTTGCTCACCCAAGAAGCAACGGTCAAGCGGAGAGGGCAAATGCTGAAGTGCTGCGAGCGCTCAAGACCAGGACTTTCGACAGGCTGCACAAGTGCGGAAGAAACTGGATCGAGGAGCTGCCGGTGGTTCTTTGGTCGATCAGGACGACGCCAAATCGAGCCACTGGATAGACACCTTTCACTCTAGTCTATGGAGCAGAGGCAGTTATCCCCACGGAACTCGTATACGGGTCACCTCGAGTGCTCACTTATGATGAGCTTGAGCAAGAGCAGCTGCGACAAGATGACGCGCTGCTCCTTGAGGAAGACCGTCTTCAGGCTGCTGTGCGAGCTGCTCGCTACCAGCAAGCTTTGCGCCGCTACCATAGCCGCAAAGTTAACGCCAGAAGTCTCGAGGAAGGCGACCTTGTTCTTTGGCGTGTTCAGTCCACCAAGAATTCCAACAAGTTGACGCCGAAGTGGGAAGGCCCTTACCGGGTGAAACGAGTCACTAGGCCTGGCACTGTCCGCCTTGAGACCGAAGATGGCATTCCGGTGAGCAACTCCTGGAACATAGAGCATCTTCGTAAGTTTTACCCGTAAGGCGCGGTTGCCGGAACCCGTTCCGGCAACCACCTTTTGTACAAGTCTTGCCGCTGTTGCATGTAATCCTTTGTACAAAGCCGGGCGCAGACCCCGTGCATAAGTAAAGCTCATGTGCTCCGCACATCTTGTCAATTTCATGCTTTCTATTTTTTGCATGTGCTATCTGACACTTTGTGCAGCACCTACCCCCGGTAAGCAACAACGAGCCATAAGGCTCCATATATCTTTATTTTCTCTTCTTGTCAAGAAAGGAAGGTTCCTCCGCGCACAAGTTTGCCGGGGGGGAGGAGAAGATAATAGTATGGACCAGGCGTCGTTCAAGAAAGTTTTGCCTTGCCGGGAAGCAAACAACAGAAAAGCTAAGTTGCCAAAGTTTGAGCAATCAGATTTTTTAAATTTTAAGTTATCTCCCTTGAACGACCGCACTTTGTATGGAAAACCTGTGCGCGGAGGAACCAAATCGTAGCTAGTTGCGCCCTTACTTTGTTTCGAGTCCGCTCAACAAATTAAGTGAGCTGCGACGCACCCTTACTTTGTTTCGAGTCCGCTCAACAAACTAAGTGAGCTGCGACGCGCCCTTACTTTGTTTCGAGTCCGCTCAACAACTTAAGTGAGCTGCGACTAGTTGCGACAAGGCTTCTTGTCGGCAGCGGCACCGCCAGCAGGCTGCTGACGTCCCGCACTCAGCGCTCGCGGCAAAGGTGCCTGCGCCGACAAGTTCCCTAAAAGCGTAGGGCAAAAACATACAAAGCAAGGAATCAAGTGAAGGAGATAACGTTGCAGTCATTACCCAGAATAAAGTTATATTACAAAGATAGCTTGTCGCAGCTCTAACAGATTGTTTTCATAACATAATAAACAGCGACAAGGAAAGAAGAAATGGGCGGCCTAATCTACGCGATCGCCTTCGACCCTCTTGATCCCGCTCACCTTGTCCACAATGGGTGCGACAAGGGCCTTGAGCTCCTCCAGATCAGCTTCCGGCGGCAAGGTCCTGAGGACGTTGGTGAGGCGGAGGCCCAGATTGCAGAAGGCCACCTTCATCAACACTTTCTGAAGAGCTCCCGCGCAGATCTTGCGCGACTCGTCGGCCAGCTGCTTGGGGATCCTTTCCGGGAGCCGCTGAAGGGCCGTCGCCACGCCCTTGAAGAACAGGACGAGCTTGGCGCTGGGTTGGAGGTTGTCGTCGGAGGGATACCCGAGATCCTCCATCCCCAGCTGCGCCAGCTCCTTGTCGATGTCTGTGGCGGTATTCACAAGACTCTCCGTCCAGTGCGTCACAGTCTCCCTGAAAGCGTTCTGGGCGGCGGCGGCACTCTCCAGCAGCGCCTTGTTGGCCTTGATTTTCTCCTTCAAGGCCGCCTCCCGCTTCTTGGCGCTGTCCAGAGTCTTGGTCAAAGTGGTTAGCTTCAACTCAAGATCCACGTTGAAGACCTTGGCGGCGCTGAGCTCTTTGCCCTTCTCGGCAAGATCGGCCTCCAGCCGCGCCACCGTCGTCTTCAACTCCTCCTTGGCAGCCTCGGCGGCGGCGGCGTCCTCCGCTTGTTTGAGGGCTCCGCCGAGTTTTTCTTCGCGCGCGGCAAGCTCCTCCTCGTGGGCGTCGAGATTGACCTTCCGCTGCGCCAGCTCGCCCTCCTCCGCGGCTAGCTTCACAGCGGCAAGTCGCTGCCGCTCTTCGACTTCGGCCTTCTCGAGGAGGAAGGCCTTCTGCGCTTCAGCGAGCTGCTCCCGCTCCTCCGCCAGGGATCGGAGGGCTTTCCGATGGAAACCCCCGAGCTCTTCCGCACACTTCTCAATGTCTGCTCCCGCCTTCGCGACTAGCGCCTCGCGGGACTCCAGCTTGGCTTGCCGCACGCGGTAGAGCGACAGCAACTTCCGCAGCAGTCGCTCCTCTTTAGACTCGTTGCTGTTGCTGCTTGGCGCGTCAACCACCGTCAACCTCGCGGAGGCAAGTACTTCTCTATCGAAGATCTCCCCCTCGACCGGTGCCCTGGAGCTTGATGCCCAGGGGAGGTTGATGAAGACGCCTTCGCCGGCCTTCAAGTAGACGCCCGGCTGGGGCTCCTCGGAGCTTGGCGCCGCAGCTTCGGCGGACGGGTCGGTGGTCGGTGTAGCGCCTGGCGCTCCTGCGGCCTCAGGGCCGTCAGTGCGATCACCAGACCCTTCGCCAGTTGCTGCGGCGGCAGCGGCGACCTCGGTCTCCATCCGCTCCACAGCAGATGGGTCTGACAGCCGGCAAGGGGAGAAGAGTCAAGCAAAATCCAGCAAAAACCCAAGAAGATCAAAAGAAGAAGAACCCAAGGGGAGTTTTGAAGCAAGAGGAGTACCTGCACCAGGTTCTGCAGTCGTGGTCTCCGCTGTCGGGGGGCCGCTGGTGCTGTCCCTCGCCGGAGAACCCTCCCTTGCCGGAGACTTCTCCCTTACCGGGAAGCCCTCCTTTGTCGGAGAATTCTCCCTTGTCGAGGGATTCTCCCTTGGCTCCTGGTGGGGCTGCTCGGCTCCTACACAAGTCAATAAGTAGATATCAGCAAAGACAAGTACCCATGCGCGCGTCACAGTGGAAAGTAAATCATACACTTACGCTGGGGGCTGTCCTGGAGAAAAGTCGCCGGGTCCGGCAAGGTTGTCTCGGGCGCGCCACCTGCTGTCGCAGTAGGCTTGTCCTCGATGTCGATCACCGGGACCTTAGCTCTCTTTGCCGCCCTCTGGGCCAGAGTCCTGAAGAGGAACAAGTTCAGAGAAAAGCAAGTGAGAAACAAGACAAACAGCAAGAACTGAAGGACTACAAGTACAGCAAGAGAAGCTTACTCTTCTTCTTCTTCCTCGTCGGAGCTGAACGCGGAGAAGTCGAAGTCCGGCGCGCGCCCGGCGCGAGGAGGCGGAGGGGTAGCTTCCCTTGGCCGCTTGCCGGGAGCAGTGGCGGTGGTCTGAGACGATCCCGCTCCGGCTGTCGGCGCGGCGTGAGCAGCGGCAGGAACTGAAGCAGTGGTCCGGCTAGACTCCGCTCCAGTTGCCGTCGCAGCATGAGGCGCTCCCACGACAACGGTGTTTGCCGCGGTGGAGCGCGTCACGCAGCGCGGCGACTGTTGACCCGCTTGCCGCTCCGCTGCATCACCGGCCTTGCGGAGATGCCTTCTTGGTGGGGACGGAGGCTCTGCTTGCGGTGGGCTGTCTGGAGACGAGGTGGAAGAGGAGTTGATTTCCAACGAGCCGCTCGTGTCCTTGGCGGGCTCGCTCGGCTCGGTGCCACGCCCGGCAAGCTCCTTCTTGCCGGCGGGCTCCCCTCGCTCGGCACGGCTTGCCGCTTCTGCTGCATCTGCCTCCTCCACAGTAAACCCAAATTCGCCCGCGGCTGCAGCTGCCGCTGCCTCTTCCAGCCTAGTGGCAATGAGCGCCATCTCTGCATCCGTGGTGTCGCGGGTAAGGCCATCCTTCTCGTAGGAGCGGATTGGCACTTCCACCAAGTCATCAAAAAACTGCTGCACGACGTCGTCTGCAGGCTCCTACCAAGTTGGCACAATCCCATGCGAGTCACACTCCGGCATCATTGCATGGATGCGATCGAGCGAGGAATTGTTGCACAGCGGAACAACGCCCCCCGGCAACCTGAAAGCTTCGGGATGTTGGGGGTCGTACTTGAACAGCTCCTGGAGCATCGCGTTGAGCTCCAGGACTGTGAAGTTGTAATTGAGGCCCGGCCGCAGCCTCATGATGTCTGCCGCGTTCTTGAACTCCCAAGTGGGCCTCCCCCGCTCCTGCAGGGGGGCGATGCGGCGGCGAAGGAAGTCTGCGCCAACGGCGCCAACAGTAAGCCCGGCAAGCCTGAGACGCAGGATCCTGGTGACGGCAATCTTCAGCCTGTCATCTTCCGGGGCCACGTCACTCCAATCGCTGCCGCGTGCTACTGGGGTTTGGCGCCGGGTGGTGAATGGCCGCGGGTTCTCCTCGTCAATCCAGCACCAATCTGCTCTCCACTCCTCCCACTTGCCGCGGAATTCTCCCTCCGGATAAGTTTTCTTCTTGCCGGCCCTTGAGATCCAGGCGATTCCGCCGGATAGAGGCTCTCCTCTCTCTACTCGGGGTATAAAGAAGTGGCGAAAGAGGGCTACATTGGGATGGACTTCGACAAAGTTTTCGCAGAGATGTGCGAAAACTACCATGGTCAGAACGGCATTGGGGGTGAAGTCAAGGAGGTGGAATCCGTAGGTATTCATGATGTCGCAGAAGAATTCAGAGAAGGGCGGGCAGAGCCCGCAATAGAAGAACAAGGCAAAGAAAGGGTATCCGTTTGGAGCCTTTTTCCAAGCGGCGGCGGGAAGTACCTGCGTGCGCGGGTGCGCCCGCGTCTCCGCCGACCAGAAGAGGTAGTAGTTCTCCCTCAGCTCCTTCGCGGCAAGCCTGGGGGGGAAGACCGCCCGCTCCTTTTGCAGCGCCGCCAGCCGCTGCGCCTCGGTCGTCTTCACAGCCTTCCCCTTGTCGGCTTTCGGGGCCATGGCGGAAGTGGTGGAGGAGGTCGACGGCGTTGGTGGTGCTGGTGGCGATGGGGGGCGGGGCGTTGCTCTCTTTCGGCTTTGGGAAGACGAGGGAGCGGCGGAGATTTCCGAGATTGAAGCAGCAACCAGCGAATGGGCGAACTACCCCTGTTTCCTCTGCTTATAAAGAGGGAGGGGGCGGACGTTCCGCATTTCCGAATAAAGAAACCACCCACGACCTCTCCCACGACGCCGCATTCAACGCGTGCTGTTCGGGGAGGGCGCGGTGGATGTGGAGAGAGATACGGCGTAACCTAGGCCGTGCGTGCCCGTGCCCTGTTTTGGGCCTGGCCCAACAGCGCTCGGCACCGTGTATGGCCCAGGCCCGGGGGCTCCTGTCAGTGTACTAGAGTAGGGGTACCCTAGTATCCCGAACTTGTGCATGGGCAGTCGCAGCATCCCGCGGCAAGGCTTGCCGGGTGACCGCCAAGATTCTTCGTGGTTCCTTTTGAGCCATTCAAGAACAAAGTGTCCAAGACAAGACCCCGGCAAGAGGGGCTTGCCGGGAAGGCCAACCAAGGCACCACAAGACCCCGGCAAGAGGAGCTTGCCGGGAAGGCCAACCAAGGCATCTCAAGGAACTTGCCGCGACGCGCCACGTGTCTCGGCAAGGCCCGGTGAGCAACAAACTCCCGGACGCGACAAGACAACGACCGCGGCAAGGCGCTTGCCGCGGCAAGCCACCACTCTGTGCCCGCGCTCTAGCATATCCACCAACGTGTCGCTCTGGGACCCCTCCAGGCGTACGTGGCAGGAGGCTGTGCAGCCAGGGGTGCGCGGTGGCAAGCGGCGCTGACAAGATCGCCATCGTGGCGAGCGGTGGCGTCCCTGATGGTCCCTTTTACACTGTTTAGGCGACGCAGATGGGCATTTAAGGCCCTTGTCCCCTGCCGTCAGGGTTAGGTATGATACACTGCAGCAGGTAGCTGTACCTACTGCAACACCTTCCCATTTCTACCCTTTACCTCCGTTGCCACCTGTTGGTGACCCCTTGAGCATATAAAAGGAGGCCCGTGTGCAACGTAGAGGGGGGTTCGAACACTCATGCTCGGTCTTGTTAGCTGCTGAAGTGTACTATAGCACTTCGTGCTCCCGAGCAAGAAATCAATACAAACCACAAAGCAGGAGTAGGGTTTTACGCATCCGTGCGGCCCGAACCTGGGTAAATCGCTCGCGTGTATCGCCTCGATTTGCTCTTTGCGCGATCTCCGCCCCCGCCGAACCGAAAGGGACTCGGTCCGCCGGTCCCATAGGTGTTCATGGATCAGTACCCCGACAGCTTACTTGAAGGATCTTACTCAATCCATAGGTAGATATGGTGGACTCTCATGGCAAAACTGGGTTTAAAGATATTTGGAAGCACAAGTAGTATCTCTACTTAGTGCAAAAAAATTGGCTAGCATGAGGGGGAATGTCAAGCTCAACATGTTGGATGATCCATGACAATATAATTTATTTTAGATGTAAGAAAACATAAGCCATTATGTTGTCTTCCTTGTCCAACATCAAATTTTTAGCATGTCATATTTTAATGAGTGCTCACAATCATAAAAGATGTCTAAGATAGTAAATTTATATGTGAAAACCTCTCTTTCTTTATTACTTCCTATTAATTGCAACGATTACCAAAACTATGTTTGTCAACTATCAACAACTTTTATTTATCATACTCTTTATATGTGAAGTCATTACTCTTCATAAGATCCATATGATCTCTTTATTTCTTTTTGTTCTTTCTCTTTTCTTTTATTTTTATTCCCTCAAGATCATAGCAAGATAACCAAGCCCTTGACTCAAAACTAATCTTTATTATAAATATAGCTCACGGACTCGATTGCATAGAAGGATCATAAAGCAAAACTCAAAACTAGATCATACTAAAACTTTATTCTACTAGATCAAGATATTACCAAAAGGATTGAACTAAGAAAAATGGTAAAGATAGAAGTGTGATGGTGATGCGATACCGGGGCACTCCCCAATCCATGTATTTATGTCTCTTTCTTCGGAGGTGGTGATGTGATATTCTTGGCGATGATGCCCCTTAGGATATGATTCTCTTCCTCGAGCGTATTGACTTGTTGCTTGAGATCCATTATTTCCCTGCGGAGCTTACCCGTGACGGCTAAAGCTCCTTGCACCCATGGATGTTGCATAGCTGCCGGAGAACAAGTAACACTCTTTCTCATATTTTCATAAGAAAGAAATCTAACATTGGGAGGGATGACCGAGTTTGGAATTGCTGAGCTCTGAAGTTCCTCCATCATAAATCTGGCCTGGAGACGAGAGGTAACTTCTTGATCTTCCTCCATGGCGTCTATCCTTTTCAAGTTGGCCTCCATCTCTTCCTCAGTTGCTAGCCCAAAGTGATCGGCATCGCTGTTTGCTTTTGGCCACGGTGTCGGGTGAGATACCTGGCTCTCCCCAACTGACTCTTGAGAAGACATCTTGCTCTAAATCTGCAGTAGAGACAGCTCGAAACATAAACAGAAGATATTTGCGTGGTACGGTGGTCAAAACCTTCGGGAGATTATGTAATGAATTTTTACTGACCAAAAAAAGTATCGTGCAAGAAAACGGAGTCCGGAGGGCACACGAGGTGCCCACGAGGCAGGGGCACGCCCAGGGGGTAGGGCGCGCCCTCCACCCTTGTGGATGCCTTGTGTCCTTTCTGGACTTCTTCTTATTTTCCTATTTTCTTAAATATTCCAAAACGGAGAAAAATTGCTATTAGAACTGTTTTGCAGTCAGTTTACTTACCATACCACATACCTCTTCCTTTTCGGAGGCTGAAACGTTCTGGAAGGTGTCCCTTATATACTCCTCCGGGGTTACGGTTTAAATGACATTAGTTTCAACATTTATAGGATTACCTGGGATATAATGTTTGATTCTTTGACCGTTCACCACCCTCAGATTTGTGCCTTCGAAGTTGTTGATTTTTATGGCACCGGAACGATATACCTCCTCGATAACATAAGGACCTTCCCATTTAGAGAAGAGTTTGCCTGCAAAAAATCTTAAACAAGAGTTGTATAACAATACATAAACACCTACATTAAACTCACGTTTTTGTATCTTTTTGTCATGCCATCTTTTAACTTTTTCTTTAAATAGTTTGGCATTCTCATAGGCCTGGGTTCTCCATTCATCAAGTGAGCTAATGTCAAATAGTATCTTCTCACCGGCAAGTTTTAAATCATAATTGAGCTCTTTAATGGCCCAATATGCCTTATGTTCTAGTTCAAGAGGTAAGTGGCATGCTTTTCCATAGACCATTTTATATGGAGACATACCCATAGGATTTTTGTATGCAGTTCTATATGCCCAGAATGCATCATCAAGTTTCTTGGACCAATTCTTTCTAGATCTATTAATAGTCTTTTGCAAAATTAATTTAAGCTCTCTATTACTCAGTTCTACTTGACCACTAGACTGTGGATGATATGGAGATGCAATTCTATGATTAACATCATACTTAGAAAGCATTTTACAAAAAGCGCCATGAATAAAATGTGAACCACCATCAGTCATTAAGTATCTAGGGACTCCAAACCTCAGAAAAATAACTTCTTTAAGCATCTTAATAGAGGTGTTATAATCAACACTACTAGTTGGAATAACTTCTACCCACTTAGTAACGTAATCAATAGCAACTAAAATATGTGTGTACCCATTAGAGGAAGGAAACGGTCCCATATAATCAAAGCCCCAAACATCAAATGGTTCAATAACAAGTGAATAATTCATAGGCATTTCTTGATGTCTACTAATATTACCAATTCTTTGACATTCATCACAAGACAAGACAAACTTACGGGCATCCTTGAAGAGAGTAGGCCAATAAAAACTGGATTGCAATACCTTATGTGCAGTTCTATCTCCAGCATGGTGTCCACCATAAGCCTCAGAGTGACACTTGCATAGGATCTGTTCCTGTTCATGCTCAGGTACACAACGTCTAATAACACCATCTACTCCTTCTTTATAAAGGTGTGGGTCATCCCATAAGTAATGTCTTAAATCAAGAAAAACTTTTTATTTTGTTGGTATGTGAAACTAGGTGGTATAAATTTAGCAATAATGTAATTAGCATAATCAGCATACCATGGAGCAGTACGAGAAGCATTTATGATAACTAATTGTTCATTAGGAAAGCTATCATCAATAGGTAGTGGGTCATCAAGAACATTCTCTAACCTAGACAATTTGTCTGCAACGGGGTTCTCAGCTCCCTTTCTATCAATAATATGCAAATCAAATTCTTGTAGTAGGAGAACCCACCTAATAAGTCTAGGTTTAGCATCTTTCTTTTCCATAAGATATTTAATAGCAGCATGATCAGTGTGAACATTTACTTTAGAATCAACAATATAATGTCTGAACTTATCACAAGCAAATACAACTGCTAAAAATTCCTTTTCAGTAGTGGCATAATTTCTCTGGGCACTGTCTAGAGTTTTACTGGCATATTGGATAACATTTAATTTCTTATCAACTCTTTGTCCTAGAACAGCCCCTATAGCATAATCACTAGCATCACACATAATTTCAAAGGGTAAATTCCAATCAGGAGGTTGAACAATAGGTGCAGAAATCAAGGCTTTCTTAAGTATTTCAAATGCTTCTACACAATCATCATCAAAGACAAAAGGAACATTTTTTTGTAAGAGATTAGTCAGAGGCCTAGAAATTTTTCAGAAGTCTTTAATGAACCTCCTATAAAAACCGACATGACCAAGGAAACTTCTTATACCTTGAATGTCCTTTGGACATGACATCTTTTCAATAGCATCAACTTTAGCTTTATCAACTTCAATACCTCTTTCAGAAATTTTATGCCCCAAGACAATACCTTCATTAACCATAAAGTGGCACTTCTCCCAATTCAAGACAAGATTAGTTTCTTCACATCTCTGTAAAACTGGATCAAGATTGCTTAAGCAATCATCAAAAGAAGTTCCATACATGGAGAAATCATCCATGAAAACCTCAACAATATTTTCACAAAAGTCGAAGAGTATAGCAGTCATACATCTTTGAAAGGTAGCAGGTGCATTACATAAACCAAAAGGCATATGTCTATAAGCAAAGGTACCGAAAGGTCAAGTAAAGGTGGTCTTTTCCTGATCTTCTTTCGACACGGGTATTTGAGAGAAACCAGAATAACCGTCTAGAAAGCAAAAATGTGTATGTTTGGATAATCTTTCTAGAATTTGATCAATAAAAGGTAAAGGGTAATGATCCTTTCTAGTAGCTTTATTTAGTTTGTGGAAATCAACTACCATTCTATAACCGGTAACAATTATTTGTGGGATCAACCCATCTTTATCATTAGGAACAACAGTAATACCTCCCTTCTTAGGGACACAATGGACATGACTTACCCACTGACTATCAACAAGAGGATAAATTATACCTGCCTCTAGAAGCTTTAGTATTTCATTCCTTACCACTTCTTTCATCTTAGGATTTAACCGTCGTTGGTGATCAACAACCGGTTTAGCATGTTTCTCCAATTTTATTTTGTGTTGGCATAGAGTGGGACTAATGCCCTTAAGATCATCAAGAGTATATCCAATAGCAGCACGGTGCTTCTTCAGAGTTTTCAGTAATTTCTCTTCTTCCTGCTCTGAAAGGTTAGCACTAATAATAACAGGATATATCTTCTTTTCATCGAGATAAGCATATTTAAGAGTATCAGGTAATGGTTTAAGCTCAAACACGGGATCACCCTTGGGTGGAGGAGGATCCCCTAAGATTTCGACAGGCAAGTTGTGTTTCAAAATAGGTCCCTGTTTAAAGAATACTTCATCTATTTCCCTTCTTTCATTCATAAACATATCATTTTCATGGTCTAGCAAATATTGTTCTAAAGGATCATTAGGAGGCACGGAAATAGAAGCAAGACCAATAATTTCATCTTTAATAGGCAATTCTTTATCATGGGGTTGTCTATGAAATTTAGCAAAATTAAAATCATGAGACATATCCCCTAAACCAACAGAAACAATATCCTTTGTGTAGTCTATCTTAGCATTAACAGTATTCAAGAAGGGTCTACCAAATATAATGGGACAAAAGTCAGCTTGTGGGGAACCAAGAACAAGAAAATCAACAGGATATTGAACTTTCCCACACAAGACTTCAACATCTCTAACAATCCCAACCGGTGAAATAGTATCTCTATTGGCAAGCTTAATTGTAAGATCAATACCTTCTAACTCAGCAGGTGCAATATCATGCATAATTTCTTCATATAAAGAATGAGGTATTGCACTTGCACTAGCACCCATATCACATAAGCCATGATAGCAATGATATCCTATTTTAACAGAAATAACAGGCATGCCTACAACAGGTTCTATGTTAATTTTTAGTATCGGGTCTAGCAATTCTAGCAGCTTCATCAAAGAAGTATATAACATGCCCGTCAATATTATTAGACAAGAGATCTTTAACCATAGCAATACTAGGTTAAACTTTAATTTGCTCAGGGGGTGTAGGTGTTCTAGTATTACTCTTACGAACCACCGTTTGATGCTTTAGCATGATCCTTTATTCTAGTAGGGAAAGGTGGTTTCTCAATATAAGCGGTAGGAACAATAGTATCAACATTATAAGTGATAGTCTTTTCTTCAACTTTAATAGGTTCGACTACTTTTACTTCAATGGGAGGATGGTATTTAATCCACTTCTCCTTAGGGAGATCAACATGAGTAACAAAGGATTCACAAAAATAAGCTACTATCTGAGAGTCAAGTCCATATTTAGTGCTAAATTCACGGAAAGCATCGGTATACATAAAAGATTTAACACAATCAAACTTACATGTTATACCTGACTCCTTACCTTAGTTGAGTGCCCAATCTTCATAGTTGCGTTTAATTCTTTCCAATAAATCCAATTTGAATTCAATAGTCTTCATCACAAAAGAACCAGTACAAGAAGTATCGAGCATGGAGCAATTATTGAGAGAAAGCCAAGCATAAAAATTTTGAATAATAATTTCTCTTCAGATCTCATGATTGGGGCATGAATATAACATTGACTTAAGCCTACTCCAAGCTTGAGCGATGCTTTCTCCTTCGCGAGGCCAAAAACTATATATATAATTACGATCACGATGAACCAGATGCATAGGATAAAACTTCTGATGAAATTCCAATTTCAATCAGTTGTAGTTCCATGATCCCATATCATCACATAGCCTAAACCATGTCAATGCCTTTCCCTTCAAAGATAAAGGTAAGACCTTTTTCTTGATAACATCCTCGGGCATACCTGCAAGCTTAAATAATCCACAAACTTCATCCACGTAGATTAAGTGCAAATCGGGATGCAATGCTCCGTCTCCTTTAAAAGGATTGGCTAGCATGTTCTCGATCATACCCGGAGGAATTTCAAAGTAAACATTTTTAGTAGGTTCAGTAGGTTGAGGAGCAACTCTTTGCTCTACTGGTCGGGGTGAAGATACCCCGAACAAGCCCCTCAAAGGATTAGTTTCCATAGTAACAAGTGACAGTAAATTTCAGCACACTATATAAATTTTTCCTTACCAAATTCCACCTACCAAAGGCGCTTCACTCCCCGGCAACAGTGCCAGAAAAGAGTCTTGATGACCCACAAGTATAGGGGATCTATCGTAGTCCTTTCAATAAGTAAGAGTGTCGAACCCAACGAGGAGCAGAAGGAAATGATAAGCAATTTTCAGTAAGGTATTCTCTGCAAGCACTGAAATTATCCGTAACAGATAGTTTTGTGATAAGGTAATTTGTAACGGGTAACAAGTAATAAAAGTAAATAAGGTGCAGCAAGATGGCTCAATCCTTTTTGTAGCAAAGTACAAGCCTGGACAAACTCTTATATAAAGGAAAACGCTCCCGAGGACACATGGGAATTATCGTCAAGCTAGTTTTCATCACGCTCATATGATTTGTGTTCGTTACTTTGATAATTTGATATGTGGGTGGACCGGTGCTTGGGTATTGCCTTGCCTTGGACAAGCATCCCACTTATGATTAACCCCTCTTGCAAGCATCCGCAACTACAAAAGAAATATTAAGGTAAACCTAACCATAGCATGAAACATATGGATCCAAATCAGCCCCTTACGAAGCAACGCATAAACTAGGGTTTAAGCTTCTGTCACTCTAGCAACCCATCATCTACTTATTACTTCCCAATGCCTTCCCCTAGGCCCAAATAATGGTGAAGTGTCATGTAGTCGACGTTCACATGACACCTCTAGAGGAAAGACACCATACATCTCATCAAAATATCGAACGAATACCAAATTCACATGACTACTTATAGCAAGACATCTCCCATGTCCTCAGGAACAAACGTAACTACTCACAAAGCATATTCATGTTCGTAATCAAAGGGGTATTAATATGCATAAAGGATCTGAACATATGATCTTCCACCAAATAAACCAACTAGCATCAACTACAAGGAGTAATCAACACTACTAGCAAACCACAGGTACCAATCTGAGGTTTTGGGACAAAGATTGGATACAAGAGATGAACTATGGTTTGAGATGAGATGGTGCTGGTGAAGATGTTGATGGAGATTGACCCCCTCCCGATGAGAGGATCGATGGTGATGACGATGGTGATGATTTCCTCCTCCTAGAGGGATGTTTCCTCGGCATAACAGCTCTGCTGGAGCCCTAGATTGGTTCTACCAAGGTTCCGCCTCGTGGCGGTGGAGTTTTGTCTCGTGAGCTTGCTTATGATTTTTTCCAGGGCAAAAGACTTCGTGTAGCCAAAGATGGGCACCGAAGGCCTGCTAGGGGGCCCACGAGGCAAGGGGCGCACGCAGGGGGTAGGGCGCGCCCCCCACCCTCGTGGATGGTGGCTGGCCCCCTCTGGTGCTTCCTTCACCCAATATTTTCTATATATTCTAAAACTAACTTCCGTGAAGTTTCTGGAATTTTAGAGTTGTGCAGAATAGGTCTCTAATATTTGCTCCTTTTCCATCCCAGAATTCCAGCTGTCGGCATTCTACCTCTTTGTGTAAACCTTGTAAAATAAGAGAAAATAGGCATAAGTATTGTGACATAATGTGTAATAACGGCCCATAATGCAATAAATATCGATATAAAAGCATGATGCAAAATGGACGTATCAGAGAGCATAGCCCGTGGTCGCGCTGTTACCTAGTTGCTGATTGGCCCACAAGAATACGAAGGCACTGAGGATCTGATGAGGTGACGTGTGCAGAGTGGGCCGCTAGGCAGAGCTCGATCTCTCAGTTTTATCAGTGTTGTAGGGACAGACCCGAGCACAAGCGTTGTGCCAGTATGTGGAGTTTTCGCCACAGGGTAAATAGGAGATTGGTCAGCAACGCGGGATGCCGCGAGATGTAATCACACAAGCGATAGCCATAAAAGAACCATGCAAGGAGATAAGCTAGTTCAAATAGATGTAAAAAATGATACATGCCACTAGGACGGACCCGAGCGGCCTGGGGATGATGCAGCCCGAGGGGCGCCCCCAGTAGGGTAAGCTAGAGGTGCAAAAGGATACACGTCGCAGGGGCAGACCTGTACGACTTGGGGATAATGCAGCCCAAGGGGCGCCCCAACTGAATGAACTGGAAAGAGTCACCTGATAACGCTGCCCGAGTGGTGTTGGAGTAGCTGATGATGCGTGCCAAAGAGTCGCTCCTCACGAGTCACCAGGGCCCTGAGCCTTAGGAGGCTCTGGGGGCTCGGGTGGTTTCTTGAGGACCGTCGCCATTTCTGCCAGGACTGCGTGGTGCCTGGCCTCCTGAGCCGCCAGGATGCTCTGTAGATGACACTGGTAGGTGACAGCCGCGTTCGGCAGGCCAAACGGCATACGAACGTAGCTGTGAGGTGGACCCTCGCACCGTCCAGTGCGCGAAGGCCAGAAGCCCTCCTGAGACGCGGCCCTTTTGAGCCCTGGAATGTCGACGCAAATGCGCAGCCCACCGTCCTCGCCAGGATGGGGAGCTGCGCCGGGTGGTGGGCGGTGGTCGCCACGTATGATCCTTGCTTCCTGAAGCCCCTGGGCTGCCTAGGTGATGAACTCGTGAGCACCTGGCGCTCTTCGCCTTGTGCCTTCTTGAGGGAAACATGCAGCGAAGCACGCCTCCACGTGATGCCCGAGCGCCTCCCTCGTGATGTTGGCCAGGTCTGAGGCCCTCAGAAGAGATCCCCCGAGCCTTGCCCGAGGAAGGTGCCGTGCACGCCTTCCTATGTGAGGGAGGGAGGCGCCCCAGGTGCGGGTGCTGATCCTGAGGCGATGCTGCCGGAGACGCCGCTCTCCTGATGCCCTGTACGGAGTAGTTGCTTCTTCTTCTTGGGGATGGCCTCAGGAGGGTACAGGGTGCCCTCGCTGTCGGGGTCTTCGACTGCTGCGGCTTGGAAGCCACGCTCTAGGGAGCACACCGCATCTCTTTCTTCGCAAGGTAACGTGATGATTCTGCCGCTTCCTGGCATCTTGAGGACGTCGTAGCCATGGTGGGTCACGGCCATGAACTTGGCCAGTGCTGGATACCCAAGGATGGCGTTGTATGGCAGACGGATGTGGGCGACATCGAAGTCGATGAGCTCAGTGCGGTAGTTGTCGTGCTGGCCGAAGATGACAGGGAGGCGGACCTGCCCTATTGGGGTGGTGGAGCCGTCGGTCACTCCTGAGAAAGGCTTGGTAGGCTGCAGCTGGTCATATGGCACTTGGAGCCTGTCGAACGTCTCGACGTACAGGACATTGAGCTCCGCGCCACCGTCGATGAGGGTCTTGGTGACTTGGACATTGCTGGTGACGGGTGAGCAGAGCATCGGGAGGACACCGACGGTTTCCGCACACTTGAGCTGGTCTGCCAAGCTGAAGGTGATGGCGTACTTGGACCACCTGAGCGGGCGCGTGGCCTCGAGCCTGGGGAGGGCCGCGTTCACCTCACGAGCAAACAACTTGAAGATGCGCTGGGAAGCTGGCGCCTGAGCACCGCCCAAGATGCAGGTGATAGCGCGCGGCTCCTGGAAGCCCCAGCCCCCTTGTCCTGATGGTGGTTGTCGTTCCTTCTTGGTGGTGGTGGCAGCAGAAGGAGGCCAGGATTGCCATGAGGGCGGTCCTCGCGAGGCTAGTCCCTCCAAGCGCCCTCACGAGGCTATTCCTGCCAGTGATCCTCACGAGGCCGGTCACGCCACTCCTGGCGGGGGCCACGGTCGTCCCAACATCCTCTGCTTCGTCCTCCTCCTCAGTCGTAGCCCCGGTCGTTGTGCTCGGGGTGTTGACGGAAGCGTCCATCTCGGATGGCCCTGAGCTCTTGACAGTCATTGGTGTTGTGGCTGCGTACGTTGTGGAAGGCGTAGAACGGACGACTGCTCTTGGACGACTCGAGGTGGTCCCGACCGCGCTTCATGTCTTGCTCCGCCGCGAGCACGGCTACTCCCTTTCGCTTCGCGTCCTTGGCCTTGGCTTTCTTCTCTTCTAGGTTGGCAGCAGGGAGCTCGAGGAGGGAGAGGCGCCCTTCCTCAGCTCTTGCACACTTGGTCGCCATGTTGAACATCTCCAGAGCCATGCATAGCTCCTCGTGGATGGCGAGCTCCTCCTTCATCTTGACATCGCGGACGCCATCACAAAACGCTGAGATGATGGCCTCGTCCGTCACCTTGGGGATTTTGAGGCGAACGCTGTTGAAGTGCTGGATGTACTTCTGCAGGGTCTCTCCCGGCTGCTGCTTGATGCGACGCAGGTCACCCGCGGCCGGAGGGCGGTCGTGAGTGCCCTCGAAATTGGCGACGAAACGCTCGTGCATCTTGCCCCAGGAGGAGATCGATCCCACTGGCAGGTTCAGGAGCCACGAGCGAGCTCCATCCTTGAGAGCCATGGGAAACCAGTTCTCCATGACCTTGTTGTCTCCGTTGGCTGCCTCGATGCTCAGCTCGTAGAGCTGTAGGAACTCCGCAGGGTCGGGGGTGCCATCGTAGCATGGAGGCAGATCTGATTTGAACTTGCCTAGCCAAACGACGGTGCGCAGCTCGGGAGTGAAGGCTCGGCAGCCTGCTGTGGTCACCGGAGCCCGTCGAGGTGGTGGAGCCTGGTCTTGGTACCCATGCACCAGGCGGCGCGCGGTCTTGACATGGTGGCGTGGGGAGTGCAGGAGTGTTTTCCTGCGGTCGGGGAACTTCTTGGCAGCTTCTTTCTTCGTGCGCGGGCACACGGTATGGCGGATTACGCCGCAGGACCATGTGTCTTGGGGCGAGGACACCGTCTTGGTGCGGAGAAGGCGGGGGCGCTTCGTGAGCCGCGCGTCTCGATGCGAGGGCACCGTCTTGATGCAGGGGCGGCGGAGGCGCTCCGTGAGCTACGTCTTCCGCGGCTGGAGGCGGGCGAGGCAGCAAGAGGGATGGTGCAGGAGAGCCCCCAGCGGCGCTGACGAGCTCGGGGATGCGGTCCAGCCAGTCCTCGTAGAGGTCGTCGACCGGGCGGTAACGCAGGAGCTCGCGTGCCATGAGCAACGCGGCCTGCGCATCCGTGGGCGCGCGACGAGCGTGGGATGATGAGCCAGCCAGAGTCAGCGATGGGGTGGCGGTGCGGCCGTCCTGCCGCATAGAGGGGTGTAGCGACGACGCTTGCTACTCGTTTGCTGCCGGTCTGGTAGCGGCGTTGGCAACAGGTAATGGAAAATGGCGGGGAGGTCCGCCAACGGGCGCCGTCTGGGCGATGCGAGCGGCCAGGGCGGCCCGGCACTCGACGCGAGCTCGGCGAGCGTCTGACATGGATGTGATGGAGCTGCGGAATGTGGATGGGCGAAGGGAAAGCTTCAGTGCACCCCTACCTGGCATGCCAAATGTTGGATTTCGGGTTCTAGCAAAACCCTTAAGGTTCAAACACTGGGGTGCGCACAAAGGTCTTTCCTTCCTCCTAGCTCGCACTCTCGCAACGATCTAAAAACCTAGCTCACCGAACTCGAAGAGCAAGGGTCACAAGAGTTTATACTGGTTCAGGCCACCGATGTGGTGTAATACCCTACTCCAGTGTGGTGTGGTGGACTGCCTTGTAGGCTGAGGATGAACAAGTACAAGGGAAGAACAACCTCCTGAGGAGAGGTGTTCTTGAGCTTGGTGAGCTGGTGCGTATGAGGGTGGAATGGATCCGATCCCCCTCCTATGGTGATAGCTAGTCCTATTTATAGAGGCCATGGTCCTCTTCCCAAATATTAGGTGGGGAGGGATCCCACAACGGCCAATTTGAATGGGGACAGCTAGTACAAGCTATCCTGACAAAAGGTGGTCTTCGCCTGCCAAAGGCTCTGGTGGTGACGCCACCGTGGGCTCCGCGATGACCTCCATCCTGCCGTCCTGCTGGTCTTGGTCTTGTTGCACTGATATGGAAACCTTTGCATGATGCCTCGGGTCTCCTCGCCTGCACATGTTCCTTTAGCACCAAAGAGGCAACTGGTGCCCTATGCTCGCCTGGCACCCCTCTGGCCTTGGTCGTCATGGCTCACGTCACGGGAACCTCACGAGGTGCCCCTCGCCTTGATCTCTCCGCTCCTCGTGAGCCAGCCTAGCGAGGCTGCCCCTGAGGAGGTCTTGTGTCGTCTGCCTCATGAGGCTTGGCCCCTCGCAAGGGTCTTGAGTGTTTGCTGGTGAAGATGGGTCGTACCAGGCCGCTAGAAGGGCCACGCCGTGGGCCGCAAGCAGGCAAGTCTGGGGACCCCCGTTCCCAGAACACCGACAACTTGCTCACCATTCAGCATGGATTGCACTCTATTGGCCGGCCAAATAGTCTGTTGGAACTATGTTGACTAGTTAAATTGATCACGTTCCTTGTGGGTCCCACCTATCAGTTCGCATAGGAAAAAGGTCAGATAAACACAAATTTATGCAGGCGCGACAAGACTCCAACCTGTGCGCGGGAATCACCTAGTTGTGTATGTGTCTATCAGGGCCTGATGTATGCGCATGCACGTGTAGGTTGAGCACTTGAGCGTGAGTGTGTGTTGGTTGTGTGGTGTGTGCATGCATGTGTGCATGCGTGCGTGTGAGTGTTGCGTGCGTGCGTGGCTGTGTGTGTACGTGTGAGCGTTGCGTGCGTTCATGGTTGCGTGTGTTCGTGTGAGTGTTGCATGCATGCAGATCATGTGCATGCGTGTGTGTGTGTATAATCACCACACTAGCTCCTGTGTTTTAAAATAGACGGCTCGGCATACCAATACAGGGCCACCTTGTCCGCTGTGCCCGCAGTCATGACTTCGAACACCGTGCAATATTTTTTATTGTTTGTTTTCATTCTTGTACACGCCGAGAGGTGGGCCCAATGGTAGTGAGATAATGTGACGCAACACTAGAGGTGCCACGTGGAGCGTTTAACTAGTCAACTAGTTGTGTCTTGAGCAAATACAGAGCTGTACGGTGAGCCCATGACTGTATAATAACCACAAAATGTAAATGGTGACCGTAATGAGTGGATTATGAAGTCCAATGTACGTATCGTGCTTTCACTTCAAATACAATGATCGTCACTGTATATATCGCGAGAGAAAGATGAAACATGCGTGAATGTGTTGGGGGCGTACTTTCAGAGGACCTGGAGATAGTTTGTGTGCGTACGTGAAAAGGGCGTAGAGGAGGGGTATGCGATGGAGAGAGAGATGCTCTTCATTTCTCTTTGTTATGACTAACTTTATATATAGTATAAAAATATAAAAATTCATAGTGCGGAATAAATATCAGTGTGGGCACCATGCAATGCAAATTAACATTCATACTCCTCCATATAACTTTGTAATGTTGTATATATGTAGAAATTCTAAAATAATTTTTTGGCCACACTTTGTGTGGTTTATTCAAAAGGAATGTTGTATGCGAAATAAACATGAAGAGAGGGCTTTTTAGATCAATGGGGTACGTGATGTAACATGTGTGAATGTGTGGTTGATGTATTGGCAGGGCCTAGAGAGGTATGTGTATGTATTACATATTCGAGAGAGGCATGGATAGAGGGGCCGGCGAGGGGGGGCGTGGGAGAGATAGCACGAGAAATGAGAGGTCTAGAGAGATAGAGAGAGACGAATATGATGTCATGACGAGAGATGCTCTTGAGTGTGTATATGCAAGGGGGAGGGATAGAGGCACGGGGAGAAAATATTTTGTGTGGTGTCTGTGTTGGTATGTGTGGGTGTGAGAAGATAACGAGACTAGGGGGCAGAGGATGTGTCACCGCGTGAGGTCCGGTGGGCTGAGGTGAGGCCCTTGGTTTGGTTCCGTCCTGCGGCACATTGGTCGGCCCGTGACGCATTTAGGGACCCATGGAGGACTAGTCGTACAAGACAAAGATAGCAGAGTCATGAAGGACTCTATGTCCACTGACAAAGCTGGCTAGGATTTGTAACCCTAGGTCCTCGGACTAAGGTAACCCCTTATCTCTGATATTACTATTCATCCAACCTAACTTTAAGGGGCGTCCTACAGAATGCTCTGCTAGAATCATGCTCATCAATTAGGAGGAGAGGTGGAGACAATGCGTGAGAGACAGGCCTAAAGATAAATGTGCATGCAGGAGACACGTAGGCAGGTCTATGTATATAGAAAGGGTCGATGGGGATTGTGCGAGTGTATGCTTGCGAGAGGAAGAGTGCTTGTGATAAAGGTTAGTGAAAAAATTCGTAAATGGTTACGAGAGGGAGGGAGGGTTATATCGAGAGCATGTCTGCGAAAAAGACACCTCGAGAGAGAGAGTGTGAGCATGTGTGAGAGACCACCGATGGAGAGTGAAAGTACACGTAAAAGACTGATGTACACATTGATTAAAAATATAAATTATATCCAAATATTAGGATGGGATCATGATATTTGCAATTCACGTAAGGAACGGGCATTGATCCATCAGACATCTATATTCTATCAAATTTGAGCATGTCTATGTTATTATTCGACATAATTGATCCACATAGTTAGTATTTTGAACTCCAAACAATGGATCCCTTTACCAATCGAATATAAACGTGAATATAGTTCATGTTGTGTGTGTAAAGCACATTATACATACAAAAGTTACACAATTAACATTATAAATAGCTAGCTATGAACTAGCACACATTTGAATTCAACTTAAGGTGGTTTAAAATTTTTGAATTCAACATGAAGTCCATTCAATTATTTGAATTTGATATCATGGCATTTGTAAATCATACCTAAATTATGGGGGCACCAATCTTTGCTTTGCTTTTGTACATAATAGCATATATAGTCATGTACAAAATAGATTCAAATTTACCTCCATTCCAAAATAATTGTAGTTATAGGATTTTCAAGTGTCAAAATTTCAAAAATAATCGCATAATTTAATGGAGTTTTCAAACATACAAGGTCAAATTTAACGTTGTCTATTTAGTTCAATCCTCAAAGTTCAAGAGTACTCTAAACGTGAATGCTTTTGTTTCAAAATTTCGAACAAAGCGCCAAAAGAGCCTCTACTCGCCCGAAACTGTGTGAGACCAATGTTTGGTAGAAGGAAATTACTTACTCGCCCGAAACCTACCAGCCCGACGTCCAAAGGTCTAAACCGGGGTAGGTTTGCAGCTTCATCTAGACGCCACGCAACCGCCTTCGTAAAACATTCATACACAATGGCCGCCTAAGCACACATCTGCGTGGCCGAAATCGCTCCCGCCCACTATTTGGGACACCTGGGATTACCATCCTACCCCGACCCGTAGTAGGTCCGAAATTTAAGAGGGGGCCAAAGTTTGTACTCTCCCCAAATTTCGAACAAGCGCGTCCCATCTGTTCAAAAAAACCAAAAATAAGCGCGTCCCAGACCGAAACATGGTTCTCCCTTAGCTCCCCTCGCCCCCATCCAATTCCCCATTCGTACTCTATGGGCGCCAAAACTACCTCTCCACCAGCCACGAAACACCGACGTCCTCCGTCCGCCACCCCATCCCACCCATCAACCGCCGGCCTCCTCCATCACACCGGAGCCGATACCCCGACGTCGTCATCCACCGCAACCGCAACCGCAACGCCCTCCACGGCTAGTAATTGAAGTCGAGGTTGAACTGCCTCCAGGACGCCGACGTGCGCCGTACCCGAGTGCTACCTCTTGAGCTTGCATTATTTTTTCCCTTGAAGAGGAAAGGGTGATGCAGCAAAGTAGAGTAAGTATTTCCCTCAGTTTTGAGAACCAAAGTATCAATCTAGTAGGAGATAATGTGCAAGCCACCGAATACCTGCACAAACAAACACCAACTTGCACCCAACGTGATAAAGGGGTTGTCAATCCCTTCACGGTTATTTGCAACATGAGATCTGATAGAGATGGATAAATGGTAAAGTAATGTTTTTGGTATTTTTAGTTTATGGAATGGAAGTAAAAGATTGCAAAGAAAGTAAATAGGAAACTAGAATTGTAGATCGAAAACTTATATGATGGAAAATAGACCCGGGGGCCATAGGTTTCACTAGAGGTTTCTCTCAAGAAAGGAATTATTACGATGGGTGAACAAATTACTGCCGAGCAATTGATAGAAAAGCGCAAAGTTATGATGATATCTAAGGCAATGATCATGAACATAGGCATCACGTCCGTGTCAAGTAGACCGAAACGATTCTGCATCTACTACTACTACTCCACACATCGACCGCTATCCAGCATGCATCTAGAGTATTAAGTTCATAAAGAACAGAGTAACGCTTTAAGCAAGATGACATGATGTAGAGTAATTAACTCAAGCAATATGATGAAAACCCCATCTTTTTATCCTCGATGGCAACAATACAATGCGTGTCGATTCCCCTTCTGTCACTAGGATCGAGCACCGCAAGATTGAACCCAAAGCTAAGCACTTCTCCCATTGCAAGAAAAACCAATCTAGTTGGACAAACCAAATCGATAGTTCGAAGAGACTTGCAAAGATATCAAATCATGCATATAAGAATTCAGAGAAGATTCAAATAATATTCATAGATAAGCTGGTCATAAATCCACAATTCATCAGATCTTGGCAAACACACCGCAAAAGAGTATTACATTGAATAGATCTCCAAGAACATCGAGGATAACTTTGTATTGATAATCAAAGAGAGAAAATAAGCCATCTAGCTACTAGCTATGGACCCGTAGGTCTGTGGTAAACTACTCACGCTTCATCGGAGAGGCAATGGTGTTGATGTAGAAAGCCTCCGTGATCGAATCCCCCTCCGGCAGGATGCCGGGAAAGGCCCCTAGATGGGATCTCATGGGTACAAAAGGTTGCGGCGGTGGAAAAGTGGTTTCGTGGCTCCCCTTGAAGTTTTTGGGGTATTTGAGAATATATAGGAGGAAGATCTAGGTCAGGGGTCACCGAGGGGCCCACAAGGTCAGGGGGCGCGCCCTCCACCCTTGTGGCCGCCTCGTGGCTCTTCTGACTTGCAGTCAAGTCTCTTGGGTGTCTTCTAGTCCAAGAAAAATCATCACGGAAGTTTTATTCCGTTTGGACTCTGTTTGGTATTCCTTTTGCGCGAAACTCTAAAACAAGGAAAAAACAGAAACTGGCACTCGGCTCTAGGTTAATAGGTTAGTTCCAAAAATCATATAAAATAGCATATTAATGCATATAAAACATCCAAAATAGATAATATAATAGCATGGAACAATCAAAAATTATAGATACGTTGGAGACGTATCACCAAGCCAGTTCAACCACGTCGTCCTGCGCCTCACCGCTGCCGCTCCAACTTCTCCATCGTCCACCGCACCGGAGCTATTCCCGCTACGCCGTCCTTCGCCGCCTCGGATCTGCTTCCCCTCCGCCGACAGACGGCCACCGCAACACAACCAACAATTTGGCCATGGGTTCATCCAAGGCTCCACCCTCCTCCAAAACATCGGTTCCCCTGGTAAAAATAAGAAAATCGCTGCGACATCTGGAGGACACAACACTGGCAACTGGAAATGGTACTCCTCTTTGCTTATTCGTGCAAATCTTACGTGTCCCCTTGCATGGTATTCATCCCAAAGAAGACACTAGTTGACAGCTTCTTCTTGATACTAGCTGTTCCTAGTAACTCGCGATGCACAAGGTTTCTCCTTATATACTATTTCACCTTATCTAGAGGTCCGTCGCCCCCCTGGATTTCAATTCCTAGTCACTTGATTCCCAATTAAAGGAAACATTCCCCGGCGTAACAGGCGCTAGTCCGCCTATTACGCCAGGGAAGCAGCGCCTCGGTGTTTATCTTAAGGGTGTGTGGGGCCTAGGAGTTGTTGGCACCGGATATGGAGGTCGGCCAAGATTAAAGGGATGGACGGGGGCGCTGCCAAGCATGGCAGTGGTGTGAGGTCGAGGGGAGGGCGGGGCGGCGGAGGCAGGGGTCTGGGCTGGTGGTCGCTGGCGGTTCGAGAAAGATCGTCAATAGTGACTGGCGGGAGGTAGACGAAGGCCATCTACCCGTTCCTTATAGATCGGTCGATTCATAAAAAAATCGACTGGCCTATTTATTTTCAGTCGACTGTTATTTTGATAGGACCACATGTGGTGGTGTGTTGGAGGAGTACCTGCATTTCCCAGCCATCCCTGTGCTCATATATTACAAAATCATACGGAGTAGAATCTAATTTTGTTTGCCATGCAATGTTGTAGAGCTATCATATGTCTCCTGTCATGTATTTTTCAGTTGCCAGCTATCTACTACTTTTACAGTGAACTAGTTCTGCATACACTTCACCCATACTCTCACTATTGTGTTTTTATGCATGGGTATTTCAGACTCTGCCTTGACAGAAGCATGAAATAAAAGAGAGAAGTCGCTCCTGCTTTCTTCATGGACAGGCAAGACACGTTGAAAGGATCGATATGGTTGACTAGAGGGGGTGAATAGGCAACTAACAATTTTTAACTTTTCTTTATCGAATTAAACTTTGCATCAAAGTAGGTTGTCTAGATGTGCAATTAAGTGAGCAACCTATATGATGCAACAACAACAAACAAGCAAGCAAGCGAGAGAAGTAGCACTAATGAGCTTGCACAAGTAAAGGTAAGAGATAACCAAGAGTGGATTCGGTGAAGACGAGGATGTGTTACCGAAGTTCCTTCCTTTTGAAGGGAAGTACGTCTCCGTTAGAGCGGTGTGGAGGCACAATGCTCCCCAAGAAGCCACTAGGGCCACCGTATTCTCCTCACACCCTCACACAATGCGAGATGCCGTGATTCCACTATTGGTGCCCTTGAAGGCAGCAACCGGACCTTTACAAACAAGGTTGGGGCAATCTCCACAACTTAATCGGAGGCTCCCAACAATACCACGAAGCTTCACCACAATGGACTATGGCTCTGTGGTGACCTCAACCGTCTAGGGTGCTCAAACACCCAAGAGTAACAAGATCCGCTAGGGATAGGTGGGGGAATCAAAAATCTCTTGGTGGAAGTGTAGATCGGGGCCTTCTCAACCACTCCCGAGCAAATCAAGAAGTTTGATTGGCTAGAGAGATAGATCAGGCGAAAATGGATCTTGGAGCATTAATGGAGCTTAAGGGGGAAGAGGTGAGTCAACGGGGAAGAAGGGGACCCCCTTTTATAGTGGGGGCAACAAACCAACCGTTGCCCCACTAAACAGCCCCGCAGAGGGCGGTACTACCGCGGGAGACAGCGGTACTGCCGCTGGGTTAAGCGGTACTACCGCTCCCTTCGATGGTACTGCCATGCAGAACGAAGGGCAAAGGGAAAGAGGGAACCGGGCGGTACTGCCGCGGAGGAAGGGCGGTACTGCCGCTAATGAGCGGTACTGCCGCACTACTACCGCAGCAAGGTACCGCACAATCCGACACAGAAAAAGTCCCCTCGAATCGATGCGGTAGGGACCTGGCAAGCCAGCGGTAGTACTGCTGCGGAGTCACCGGCGGTACTACCGCCACGGAGCGGTACTGCCGCTTGTGACCCCTCAGCGGTACTACCGCTGGGTACCACGGTACTACCGCTGGGACCCAGACAAAACCCACAAGAAGAGAGAAGATCTCTCCATAGAAGCGGAAGGGCTCGGAGGGTGAGAAGCGGATGTGTACGTGTTGATTCCACCCAAGCAATAGTAAAGCGGCCCCCCTCTTGATAGTATTGTGCCCTCTACGCAACTAGTCCACCGAGAAAGAAACGAAAGAGATACACCGTCTTGAATGACACTCCGAGGGGAAGAAATCGTCTCGTGCCAAGGATGAATCTCTGAAATGCTCAAAGCACACGATTAGTCCGCAAACACGTTGTCATCAATCACCAAAACCACATCGAGAGAGATATGCCTCAACACACATGTCGACGCTTTAAAGGTTGGATGTTCAACAGATGGACACGGTAAACGTAGCTCTAGAGTTGATGATCTCGCTCGACAAGAACCACCATCCCAGGTGCTTGCTTTAACTTCGCGGTGTCATATGTGGTTGCATGTTGCATATGGTGTCTAGCTTGTATTCGAAAGGCTGAAGTCGGTCTTTATTAAGATAAGGAAAGATGTTTTTTACATGAACCACCATCCCGGGAGCACCAGAAGACAAATAGCTAGTCAGGGCATTGGTCGAGCCAGTGACAAGCCAAGCACAGACAGGCATCACCTGGAAGCGAACTAAAAAGCTACGATGGTGGAAAAGCATCCCGCCTCCCACCAGGCTCTCAGGTCCTCGATGATCATGCTCACCACTCAAGCCGGATGTCTAGCTTGTATTGCTTCCAATTTGGTTAAATTGCATTTGCTTAGCTTACACATTATACCTTTGAATATGACATGTCTTCCTGATTTTGGTGCATACTAGTACATCTCTAGTAACCATGTTCTTACATCAAACTAATGTTCTTGTGTATACCTCATCAATCACTTATGATGAGACAGTCACGCCAGGGGGTTACTATGAGAAAATATGCTCTTTTAAAGAATGCAGTGTCAACCTCCCCACATGATTCTCAAGAAACAACAAGGCTAGATGAACATAGTGAACGTAGCTTTGTAGTTGATGACCGCATTTCCCCTACACCAGCATCGCAGGTGCTTGCTCTAACTTGGCAGTGTGATATGTGGTTTCACGTTGCATATGGTGTCTAGATTGTAATTCTTCCAATCTGGTTAAATTGCATGTGCTATTCTGCTTAGTTTATACATTATACCTGTTAATGTGACATGCCTTCCTGTTTTTAGTGCATAGTACATCTGTCTATTAAGGATGTCCTTACATAAAACTATTGTTTTTTTGTATCCCGCATCAATAAATATCATGAGACACCTTTAGTATATGCAGTGTGATATTAGTTGCATCTTTCATATGATTTATAGCATGCGCTGCTTCTAACTTGTTGAAACGCCATTTATGATGGGACGCTTTTAACTTGGCATAGTCATATTGGCTGCATCTTTCATGTGGTGTCTAGCTTGCATTGCTTCTTATTTGTTGAAATGGCTTCTGCTTAGTTTACACAAACAGTTGTGAATATGCCATGATGTCCTGTTTTTCATACATATTACATCCTGGTATCATGTGTTTGCCTTACATCAAAGTAGTGATTGTCAGTGTCATGCACGAATGAGTTCTAAAGAGTGAATTTTATTGCTTTTTCTTGCCAGTTTTACTTGACAATTCAAAATCAATAAAGCGGAAGGAAATTAGCAAGGCAGTGGATAAAGTGCTCCTTCCAAACGGAGGGCCTCTACAGATTCTACTCCGCCACCCTCAAGAAGATTTGCAAGACAACACATGCATATACACTCAACGTAGCTATGTTGATGATGAGCACGTCTTCCCTAGTGCACCATCATAGGTGCTCCCTCTAACTTGGCATTGTTATATATGGTTGCATGTTATGTATGATGTCTAGCTTGTATTGCTTCTAATTTTGTTGAATTCCGTCTGCTTACTTTACACATTATACTTGTGAATAAGATACATGTTCCTGTTTCTAGAACATACAATATCTGTCTATCACACCATGTTCTTACATCAAAGTACTACTATTGTGTAACCTGCAACAATCACTTATCATAAGACACATTTGACTTGGGAGTGTGATATAGGTTACATCCCGCATTCTTTTCTAGCTTGTACTACTTCTAATTTGTTGAAATGGCACCTATGACGAAACATTTTTAACTTGGTAGAGTGATATTTGTTGCATCTTTCATATGGTATCTAGCTTTTATTTTTCTAATTTTTTGAAATGCCTTCTGCTTAGTTTACACATCATAGTTGTGAATATGCAATGTTGTCCTTTTTTCTTACACATTCAATCGTCCTATCATGCGGCCGCCTTACATTAAAGTAGTGCTTGTCAGCATCCTGCATCAATGAGTTCTGAAAAGCGAATTTTTATTCATTTTTCTTGTGGGTTTGACTTGACAAGGCAATACAATTAAGAAAATAGGGAGGAAAAAAATAAGGCAGGGACTGAAGGCGGTCTTCTGGCGAAACCGGCATCCCAGGTGCTTTATCTAGCTTGGCAGTGTGATATTGTCTTGCATGTTGCATACGGTGTCTCACTTGTATTGCTTGTAATTTGATTAAATTACTTCTGCTTAGTTTACACAAATAGTTGTGAATATGCCATGCCGTCCTATTTTTCGTACATATTCCATCCTCGTATCATGTGTTTGCCTTACATCAAGGTAGTGATTGTCAGTATCATGCATGAATGAGTTCTGAAGAGTGAATTTTATTGCTTTTTCTTGTCGGTTTTACTTGACAATGCAAAATCAATAAAGTAGAAGGAAATTAGCAAGTCAGTGGATAAAGGTGCTTCTTCCAAACTAATGGCCTCTCCACATTCTACTCGGCCATCCCCCCAACAAGATTTGGAAGACAACACATGCATAGACACTCAAAGTAGCTGTGTTGATGATGAGCACGTCCACCCTTGTCCACCATCATAGGTGCTCCCTCTAACATGGCACTGTTATATGTGGTTGCATGTTATGTATGATGTCTAGCTTGTATTGCTTCTAATTTTGTTGAATTACATCTGCTTACTTTACACATTATACTTGTGAATAAGACACGTGTTCCTGTTTCTAGAACATACAATATATGTCTATCACACCATGTTCTTACATCAAAGTACTATTGTTGTGTAACCTGCAACAATCACTTTTCACAAGACACATTTAACTCAGGAGTTTGGTATAGTTTACATCTCGCGTTATTTTCTAGCTTGTACTACTAATTTGTTGAAATGGCACTAATGACGAGACAATTTTAACTTGGTAGAGTGATATTCGTTGCGTCTTACATAAGGTGTCTAATTTTCATTGCTTCTAATTTGTTGAAATGCCTTCTGCTTAGTTTACACATCATAAGCTGTGAATATGCAATGTTGTGAATATGCAATGGCACTAATGACGAGAGACCTTTAACGTGGTAGTGTGATGTTTTTTTCATCTTGCATATGATTTATTTCTAGTTCTACTTCACATGTGTTTAAACGCCAGTTATGACAAGACACTGTTAACTTGGCAGAGCGATATTTGTAGCATCTTTCATATGGTGTCTACCTTCCATTGCATTGCTTCTAATTTATTGAAATGCCTTCTGCTTAGTTTACACATCATAGTTTTGGTTATCTCATGTCGTCCTATTTTTCGTACATATTACATCCTCCGATCATGTGGTTATCTAACATAAAAGTTCATTTCGTCTGTATCACGCATCAATTTGTTTTGAAGAACTAATTTTTTGTTCCTTTTTCTTGTCGGCTTGACTTAACATGGCACAGAGAAAGAGGAAGGAACACAAAATGACAAGGGATGGTGTTAGTACTAAGGACACACGGAAATGGAAGGGAAAGAATTATGCAGATTCTGCTGGTACTGATGGTGCAATAGAAGGTCAAAGTCCAGCGGAAAATTGTACAAACGTGGTATCCCGTGCTACATGAGCTACAAAACAAGCCAAACAAAAACAAATAGCTGCCACCAAACAAGCAGAGACAACCGTAGTTGTTGCAACACCTTCCACAGTACCACCAGTTGCACAAGTTACTTGTTTGTCAACTCAGCTAGCAGCACGTTCCCAAGCTCCCTTGCCACCTGACACTACTTCCGAAGCACTCTTGACACAAGACGAGTTGGCAAGATCAGATGGACCTTGTGAGCTTCAATAGTAAGAAGGTAGTTGCTGGAGTCAAGTTACAGTTGTCGTGGTTCTAAGACTGACAATAGAATAGGGTGGTAGGAATGTAGAGGCAAGATCCTGGCTATGGAGGAGTTGTACACACGAGTTTTACGAGTTCAGGCCCTTCTCGGAGGAAGTAACATCCCTACATCTTGGAGCCCGGAGGCGGTCGACTGAATATATGTGTGTGAATTACAGAAAGTGCGAACCCTTGTCCCAGAGGAGGAGGGTGGCTTATATAGAGTACACCAGGACCCCAGCTCCCCTCCATTACACAAGGTTCAATGCTCATAAAGGAGGGGCGTTACTGGTAACGTCTGCAATAAAGTGTTGTAAATGCCCATAAAGCTATGGTTTAAGTCTTAACCGTTGCAGAGTGGAGGGTTTCTCGTCTTCTGGTGGTCGAGTGTCTTCAAGGTGGTCGAGTGAGCACATCTTCATGGTCAAGTGGATGATGGTTTCTCTTTGACTGCTTTTGATTCTTTGTAGAGATGTCCTCGAGGAGGGTATGTTGGACAGATCCATGACCCTACCCTAGGTACATAGCTTCATCATTAGCCCCCGAATGGATCAGGGTTTGAGTGAGGAAGGAGTTGGGAACACTTCCGACCCATTCTTTGTGTTGTGAGTATATCTTGTTTTGGAACAATGAGTTGAGGTGACGACGACGACTCCTTTCTCAGTCGCCTTGGTCCATTCTTGGTTTTTGTCGAGTGAATTTTCACGGCAGAATTCCAAATGATGATGTAGAGGATGTTTGTCTTCAGTCTGACAAGTTGCTCTGCTCTCCGCGGATTTCGCGGGATTCGTATTTTGGGAAGTGCGCCAGACGGACGGAACCGAGGTTATCGGGACGGATTAGGCAAGTCTCCTCGATCCCCGCGCCACCTTTTTCGCCACATATTGCATGCGCGACTGTTGCGGGATTTGTTTAGATCGCCTGGGTCTACTAGTCAGTCACTTGGGGGACGACCTTATAAAAGGTCCCGGACCAGGCCTCTGCCCCGTGCGCTCCCATTCTCTCTTCTTCTTCTCCCGATCTCTCTACCACTCTCGCTTCCGCTCTTGTCGCCAGAATCTCGCTCAACCCGTCGCCATGGGGAAAGAGAGGACGGTGGCGTTGGAGCGCGCGAAGAAGGCGACCGCGAAGGCGAAGGGGAAGCGGACCAGCCGGGGCGGATCCTCGTCGAGATCCGGCCTGCCGCCGGGCTGGATCCAGGGCGACTGGATCCGCTCGACAATCACCCAGGACGACCTCGACGACCTGGTGGAGGGGGGACTGATCCCCCACAAGTCGGCGCGGCTCTCGGGGAACGAAACAAAGCCGCGGCCAAGGAAGGGTGAGTGTGTTCTTCTCGCCACCCACGTAGATCGCGGATTCTCACTGCCTTCCCATCCTTTCTTCCGAGGTTTTTTGAACTTCTTTGGGGCTCAACTTCACCATTTCACTCCAAACACCAAAGTCTATCTGGCCGCTTTCGTGTCGATGTGTGAAAATTTCTTGGGCTGTCGACCGCACTGGGGTCTTTTCAAACACATCTTCACCTGCCGCTCCCAGTCGGTCAAAAAGGCCAAATTGAGTGACGAGAGGACACAAGTGATCCAGATGTGCAGGGGTCTGGGGATCCAGATGAGGAGCAAGAGTACCTTCCTAGCCATGATCCTTCCTGACTCGGTCCGGGGCTGGCAGTCGACTTGGTTTTACTGCAAGGATCAACCGACCCCGGGTCAGTCGACTGGACTTCCTCCTTTTTCTTTGGCTCGAGTGGAGAAGCCCGCCCCTCTGAAGGTAGTTCCAAAAGAGAAGGCGCAGGTCAAGGTGTTGGTCGAGCGGGTCGTCCAACTCGTCCGCGACGGGGTGACCGGGATGGACCTGCTGGAGGTCTTTCTCGGTCGACGCATCCAACCGCTCCAGGTGCGTGATCATCTGATGTGGATGTACTCTGGGCTTGAGGATTCCACTCGGATCCACCCGGAGGATGTCAGCAAGGATACCTTGGAGAAGTGGTTGATGGGGATCACCAGCAATAAAGACAACCCTCGGGGGTCTAGGAGGGTGATTCCATTCGACAACTCGCACCAGCCGGAGCAGGTATAATTCTGTTTTATCAAGTATCTTTCGGTTCACCGTGTGATATCTTGTTTATGGTCGACTGAATTTCCATTGATCGTTGTCCTTTCAGGCCCTCATCGACATGTACTCAATGCCCAACGGAGTGCAGGACCAAGACGCCGAGGAAGAAGCGAGCGGGGGTGAGAGCGGCGAGGAGCATTCGGAGGCCGAGGAGGACGAAGAGAGCGATGAATCGACCGAGGACGAAGAAGTTGACTCGCCTCCTCACAGGGAGAGGAGATCCAAACACTCTCACGACCTAGCGAGCGCTCCGGACTTGGTGGCCGCGCCGACTGGTCAGTCTTCGAAGCGTCCTAGGACGTCTTCCCCAACGCCGACTGAAAAGGCTCCAAAGCAGTCCAAAGTTGCGCCGCCTCCAGCGCCGAAAGCGCTGAAAGCTACCTCCTCCAAACTGCCAAAAGCTTTGCCCAGGATCAAAGTGACCGTTCCTACTATCTCCGAGTAACCATCTGACTTGTCCTTTTCGTCGACTCAATTAACCGGACGTAACCGATTGAATGCGGGTCTTTGCAGTGCTGCTACGTCAGGAACCTCTTCTCTCCAGTACCGGGACGAGGAAATGGAAGATGCGGTAACCTCCAACCCAGGTATAAACTCTTGCGATTTTGTTCTTGATTCTTTGGTCGATTGCGTTCGAGTGGTTCACTTGGGGTCGAATGATCTGCCTTGCAGCTCCACCCAACGTCATCGATCTTCCAGATGACGATGAAGATGTGGCTCTTAAGCCCAGGAAGAGCAAGAAGGTAGCAGCTGGTAGGATGTCTCAGCAAGAACCCACTACGACACCTCCCGTCCGTCAACCTGAAGACGCGGGCAGGGCTTCTGTGACCTTTGTTGCACCCTTGTTGAGTGAGCACCCCACACCGCCGACTGCACCTGTGATTCCTTCAGTCGTCCAACTCCACACCATGGAGCTCCAAGCCGCCGCACCTGGGTCGACTGCTCACTTTTTCACCAGCTACCCCGCCCCGGACAACCAATCGGAAGCGGCTGCGGAAGCCATCTGACAGGATGACATGATGATGGAGCGGGTGAAGACGGTGCATGAGAACAGCCAGGCTGCCTACGACGCCAGTGCTGCCCTTCGGGCCAATGTCCAGGTGAGTAGACTTTCCGACTGTTTTTGCTCTGTGAGGAAGTGTTACTCGAAAAAATCTTCTTCTACATAATCTGTTGTTGTTTGCGTCGAATTAGAGCACCCACTGGGTGTTTTGTTGTTTTTGGTAGTTTCGATCTTCCACTCGGTCTGGGCGAGTGGGATCTGAACCGGTGAGGGCACGCTAAGTGCACCCACTGGGTGTAGTCCCCGAGACCGCGGTCGACTGCTGGTAGTCGACTGGGGTCTGAGTTCTCCTTTCTTTTCTTTTTTACTCCTTACACTCGACTCAGGCGGGCCGGTCGAGTGGGATCTGAACCGGTGGGGGCACGCCGAGTGCACCCACTGGGTGTAGTCCCTGAGACCGCAGTCGATTGCTGGCAATCGACTGGGGTCTGGACAGCTTTTTTGCGTCTTAATCAGCGGGGGCACGCCAAGTGCACCCGCTGGGTGTAGCCCCTGAGACCGCAGTCGACTGTGTGCAGTCGGCTAGGGTCTAAGCAAACTTCTTTAGGTTTTATTCACTCGGAAGTAAACAACCTTTGATCTTATCGACTGATCCGTCTTTTGCCTTCTGCAGAAGTCTTGTACTCTTATTTCTAAGTTTGCTGAACTCGAGGAGAAGCAGAGGCAACTCAACCTCGACTTGGAATTAGCTCAGCAGAATCTGAAGAAAGCTCAAGACGAAGCCGCTGGTATGGAAGGTAACTGACTGTCGACTGACTTTCAATATATATCTTTGATCTCTTCTTTGATTCGATTGTTTCTTTTGTAGAGAAAATGAAGTTGGATCTGGAGAAGAAGGACTCGGACCTCGCCGCCACGCAAAAAGCAGCCCAAGACAAAACTGCTCTCGCAGACCAAAAGCTTGCCTCAATCGGGACGCTGGAAGGAGAGGTGAACAAACTGAAATCTTGTCTTAATGAAGCTAATCGCGAGGTGACCAGTCTGAAGAAGGACAAGGTCGTCCTGAATGAAAAGTTGGAGTCTGCGATCCGCGAGAGGAATGACACGGAAGCTTATCTAAGGACTCTTGCCAAGAAGCTTTATCTCACGCTGGAATGGAAGGTATTTCTTTTAATCCGACTGTGTTGATGCTTGCGATTGGATCTTGCTCGGTCGATTGACTAATTTTTGGCTGTAGAATTCTGCCAAGACTTCGACGAGGAAACCGGAAGGGTCGAGACGGGTCTGGACCCTATCGCTTCTCCAGTCTGCGACGAAACTGCGATGAACGTGCTCCGACTGGAGTCCCGTATCGCCAGCGCCACAAGCTACCTAGTGCGCCTGAAGGAAGTAGTCTCCCGAATCGACTCATCGCTTTGGCTGGGGGCGACGCTTCAGAATGACCTGGAATCCCTGATGACTCGACTGAATGAGATCCCTGACCGAGTGCAAGAATGGAAGAAATCCTCCGCCCGGTGTGGTGCTAACATGGCGTTGTCTTTGGTGCGAGTCCATTGCAAGGAGGCTCGTGAAGACATGCTGGCTGCGATCAAAGTCGCTAACACCAAAAAGCATGACTTCCAGTCCTTCATGGAGACTTTCATTGCTACCGCCACTCGGATCGCTGATGGGATCGACCTGGACTCATTCGTGGAGCCTGCCAGCCCTCCTTCGGCCGAGTGAACAAACTTATGAAACTTGAATCTGCTTTAAATTTGCCTCAGAATGCCGAGTGATTGCTGTAACCGTTGAACTCCTTCGGGCTTGATGCTGAGTACTTTTGATTTGCTGCTTGGAATTTTTAGGATTTATCTGAATTTGGTTTATTTCTGAATGTGCTTGCGTTTGCTTTCGAATGGACTTTGCTCACTGCTCGGAATAGTCTTTGCGCTGGAGACGCAGCTCTGAGGTGGCGGCTCCAGTCGACCTGCGCTTCGTCGTCCTTGCGGATAGGGATGGAGAGGACGTTGCACTTGTGTCGTAGCTCCGAAGGAGAAGGTTGCAGTCGACCTGCACCTCGTCGTCCTTGTGGATAGGGATGGAGCGGACGTTGTACTTTTGTCGTAGCTCCGAAGGAGAAGGTTGCAGTCGACCTGCACCTCGTCGTCCTCATGGATAGGGATGGAGCGGACGTTGTACTTGTGTCGTAGCTCCGAAGGAGAAGGTTGCAGTCGACCTGCACCTCGTCGTCCTTGTGGATAGGGATGGAGCGGACGTTGTACTTGTGTCGTAGCTCCGAAGGAGAAGGTTGCAGTCGACCTGCACCTCGTCGTCCTTGTGGATAGGGGTATGTTTCGGACTTAGGCGAGCACTAGACTACAGCTAAGACTCCCGAGTGAGAGGACTTCTCTCCACTCGGTAGGATTTTTTTAAACTTAGGCGAGTACTGGACTGCAGCTAAGTCTCCTAGTGAGAGAACTTAGGCGAGTACTGGACTACAGCTAAGCCCCCAAGTGGGAGGATTGCTCTCCACTCGGTATGATTTTTTCAAACTTAGGCGAGTACTGGACTACAGCTAAGTCTCCTAGTGAGAGAACTTAGGCGAGTACTGGACTGCAGCTAAGCCCCCGAGTGGGAGGATTGCTCTCCACTCGGTAGGATTTTTTCAAACTTAGGCGAGTACTGGACTGCAGCTAAGTCTCCTAGTGAGAGAACTTAGGCGAGTACTGGACTGCAGCTAAGCCCCCGAGTGGGAGGATTGCTCTCCACTCGGTAGGATTTTTTCAAACTTAGGCGAGTACTGGACTGCAGCTAAGTCTCCTAGTGAGAGAACTTAGGCGAGTATTGGACTGCAGCTAAGCCACCGAGTGGGAGGATTGCTCTCCACTCGGTAGGATTTTTTCAAACTTAGGTGAGTACTGGACTGCAGCTAAGTCTCCTAGTGAGAGAACTTAGGCGAGTACTGGACTGCAGCTAAGCCCCCGAGTGGGAGGGTTGCTCTCCACTCGGTAGGATTTTTTCAAACTTAGGAGAGTACTGGACTGCAGCTAAGTCTCCTAGTGAGAGAACTTAGGTGAGTACTAGACTGCAGCTAAGCCCTCGAGTGGGAGGGTTGCTCTCCACTCGGTAGAATTTTTTCAAACTTAGGCGAGTACTGGACTGCAGCTAAGTCTCCTAGTGAGGGAACTTAAGCGAGTATTGGACTGCAACTAAGCCCCCGAGTGGGAGGGTTGCTCTCCACTCGGTAGAATTTTTTGAAACTTAGGCGAGTACTGGACTGCAGCTAAGTCTCCTAGTGAGAGAACTTAGGCGAGTACTGGACTACAGCTAAGCCCCCGAGTGGGAGGGTTGCTCTCCACTCGGTAGAATTTTTTCAAACCTAGGCGAGTACTGGACTGCAGCTAAGTCTCCTAGTGAGAGAACTTAGGCGAGTACTGGACTGCAGCTAAGCCCCCGAGTGGAGGATTGCTCTCCACTCGGTAGGATTTTTTCAAACTTAGGCGAGTACTGGACTACAGCTAAGTCTCCTAGTGAGAGAACTTAGGCGAGTACTGGACTGCAGCTAAGCCCCCGAGTGGGAGGATTGCTCTCCATTCGGTAGGATTTTCTTTCGAACTTAGGCGAAACGGATTCGCGACTAAGCCCACCCACTGAGGGATTTCAGAAGTAAATAAGAACGCAACAATCGAATGATAGGACCATAAGCTCTTGTCTTTGATAAACAAATTACAAAGGTGTTTCTTATTACATTTTATTCGAATGAGTACTTAAGTATAAAAGGGGCGGAGCAGCTCCACGTTCCAAGCCCGTGGCTCGTCTTTCTGATGCTCAATACTGTAAAGATGGTATGCTCCGTTGTGGAGAACTTTGGTGATGATGAAGGGGCCCTCCCAAGTCGGGGCAAGCTTGTGTGGTTTCTGTTGATCCACTCGAAGAACCAGGTCTCCTTCTTGAAAGGCTCGACCCCTCACATTTCTGGCGTGGAATCGACGCAAGTCTTCCTGATAAATGGTCGAGCGGATCAAGGCCATCTCTCTTTCCTCCTCTAAGAGATCGACTGAATCTTGCCGGGCCTGCTCGGCTTCCTCTTCGGAGAAGAGCTCAACTCGGGGTGCATTGTGGAGCAGATCACTTGGCAGAACAGCTTCGGCTCCATAGACTAAGAAGAAAGGAGTTTGTCCGGTCGACTGATTAGGAGTTGTCCTCAAACCCCACAGAACTGACGGAAGTTCATCAACCCAAGCGCCTGCTGCGTGTTTGAGATCACGCATCAGTCGGGGTTTTAGTCCTTTGAGAATTAGGCCATTGGCTCTTTCTGCTTGTCCGTTCGACTGCGGGTGAGCGACAGAAGCATAGTCGACTCGAGTGCCCTGAGAGGCGCAGAAAGCTCTGAACTCATCGGAATCGAAGTTCGATCCGTTGTCCGTGATGATGTTGTGTGGGACTCCATATCTGAATGTCAATTCTCTGATAAAACTGACAGCGGTGCTAGCATCAAGGTTCTTGATAGGTTTAGCTTCGATCCATTTGGTAAACTTGTCGACTGCAACGAGCACATGAGTGAAGCCGCTCTTGCCAGTTCTCAGTGGTCCAACCATATCCAGTCCCCAAACAACAAAGGGCCAGATGAGGGGGATGGTCTTCAGGGCTGACGCTGGCTTGTGAGACATGTCGGAGTAAAACTGGCAGCCTTCACATCTGTCGACTATATCTTTCGCCATTTCATTTGTGCGTGGCCAATAGAATCCAGCTCGATATGCTTTAGCTACGATGGCCCGAGAGGACGCATGATGACCACAGGTCCCCGAGTGGATGTCATTGAGGATCATTCGACCTTCTTCTGGTGTTATGCATTTCTGACCGACTCCAGTCACGCTTTCCCTGAACAGCTGCCCTCTTATCACAGTAAAGGCCTTACATCGACGGACGATCTGTCGAGCCTCTTCATCCTCTGGGAGTTCTTTTCTGAGGATGTACGCAATGTAGGGCACTGTCTAGTCGGGAGTAATGGCCAGAACCTCCATGATCAGGTCGACCACGGCTGGGACCTCGACTTCAGTCGGATCTGTGGCGCTCTTAGGTTGCGGGGGCTCTTCAGTAAAAGGATCTTCCTGAACTGCCGGCGAGTGAATATGCTCCAAAAACACATTGCTGGGAATGGCTTCTCTCTTGGAACCTATCTTTGCCAAATCGTCGGTTGCTTGATTTTTCAGTCGGGGTATGTGGTGGAGTTCTAACCCCTCAAACTTCTTCTCAAGCTTTCTCACCGCGTTGCAGTAACCAGTCATGGCTGGGCTTCTGACGTCCCACTCCTTCATCACTTGATTAACTACCAAATCTGAGTCGCCATAGACCATGAGGCGACGGACGCCGAGTGAGATGGCCATGCGCAACCCATACAGGAGTGCTTCATATTCTGCTTCATTGTTGGAGGAATCAAAGTGGATCTGGAGGACATATCTGAGCCTGTCTCCTCGGGGGGATGCCAGAACTACTCCAGCACCAGAACCGTTCAGCATCTTGGATCCGTCAAAGAACATGGTCCAGTGCTCAGAGTGAACTTGAGTCGGCAGTTGCTATTCGATCCACTCGGCGAGGAAATCTGCTATTGCTTGGGACTTGATAGCTTTCTTTGCCTCAAACTTGATATCCAAGGGAAGGAGTTCAATCGCCCATTTGGCCACTCGACCAATTGCATCTCTGTTGTGCAGAATCTCTGACAATGGAGCGTCGCTGACGACTGTAACAGAGTGATCCGAGAAATAGTGTGCAACCTTCTTCGTGGTCATGTAAATCCCATAGACAAGCTTCTGATAATGAGGATATATCTGCTTTGACGGGGTCAGGACTTCAGAAATATAATAAACTGGGTGTTGAACCTTATAAGCTTTTCCTTCTTCTTCCCGCCCGACCGTAAGTACTGTACTGACGACTTGTCCAGTGGCTGCTATATAAAGCAGTAGAGGCTCTTTGCTGATTGGAGTAGCAAGCACCGGTTGGGTGGAAAGCAGGGCTTTTAGCTCTGCAAACGCTGCATCAGCTTCTGGGGTCCACTCAAACTTGTCTGACTTCTTCATCAGTCGGTAAAGAGGCAACGCCTTTTCACCGAGGCGAGAAATGAATCGACTTAGGGCGGCCAAGCAACCAGTAAGCTTCTGTACATCATGCACACGCACAGGGCGTTTCATTCAGAGTATAGCGCCTACTTTCTATGGATTAGCATCGATTCCTCGTTCGGAAACAAGAAAACCGAGTAAGTTTCCGCCTGGAACTCCAAACGTGCACTTTGATGGATTGAGCTTGATATCATACCTTCTGAGGTTGGCAAAGGTTTCAGCAAGGTTAGTCAGTAGGTCGGAACCTTTACGTGACTTGACCATAATGTCATCCATGTATGCTTCCACATTCTGACTTATCTGAGTGAGCAGGCACCTCTGAATCATCCGCGTGAATGTGGCTCCGGCGTTCTTCAAATCGAATGGCATTGTGACATAACAGAAGCACCCAAACAGGGTGATAAAAGATGTCTTTATTTCGTCGGGTCCGTACAGACGGATCTGGTGGTACCCGGAGTAGGCGTCCAAAAAGGACAAACGCTCGCACCCTGCAGTCGAGTCGACTATCTGATCGATGCGAGGGAGAGGGAAGTGATCTTTCGGGCAGGCCCGATTGATATGCTTGAAATCAATACACATGCAAAGTGAGTCGTCTTTCTTTGGGACCATGACAACATTGGCTAACCACTCGCAGTGATAAATCTCTCGGATAAACTCAGCCGCCAAAAGCCGAGCCACCTCTTCACCGATTGCCTTTCTTTTCTAGATGGCGGACCGTTGAAGATGCTCTTTGACTGGTTTCACCTTCGGGTCGACTCGCAAACGATGCTCAACCAGTCCCCTAGGAACACCCGGCATGTCAGAAGGCTTCCATGCAAAGATGTCCCAGTTCTCATGGAGGAACTGGATGAGTGCTTCTTCCTATTTGGAGTCGAGTGTGGTTGAAATGTCAGTCGGAGCTACATTGGGATCTGTCGGGTGGATGTGAATCGACTTCGTTTCACCAGACGACTGGAATGCTGAATCTGTGGATGGCTTCTTGGCTCGCAGCAAGTCACTCGGATCTGCATTTTTCTGGTATTCTTGCAATTCTACCATGGCCATCTGGGCATCGGCGATCTTTGAGCCCTTCTGGAAGCATTCTTATGCCTTCTTCCGGTTACCAGAGATAGTGATCACTCCTCTGGGACCAGGCATATTCAGTTTGAGGTACACGTAACATGGTCGAGCCATAAATCGTGCATAAGCTGGCCTGCCTAGAATTGCATGATAAGCACTCTGGAAATCCACAACTTCAAACGTCAACTTTTCTTTGCGGTAATTTTTGGAATCACCGAAAACCACGTTGAGTGCAATCTGACCGAGGGATGCAGCCTTCTTGCCTGGAATGACCCCATGGAAACTCATATGGCTTTCGCTGAGTCTGGACATCGGAATGCCCATTTCTTTCAACGTTTCTCCATACAGTATGTTCAGGCCACTGCCACCGTCCATCAGGACCTTTGTCAGTCGAGTGCCTTCAACCACCGGGTCGACCACCAGTGCTTGCCTCCCAGGGGTGGCGATGTGCGCTGGATGATCAGACTGGTCGAATGTAATGGCAGTCTGCGACCACTTCAAGTAACTGGGTGTCACCGGAGCGACCATGTTCACTTCCCTGTTGATGACTTCCAATCGACTTTTGCTCTCAACGTCAGCAAAAATCATCAGAGTGGAGTTCACATGGGGATAACCATCATCATCATCCTCTCCCTCATCCTCAGCCTTGTCTGCCTCCTTCTCCTTTTCCTTGGGTTGTTTCTCTCGGAACTACTGGATTAGGAGCCGACACTGCCGAGTGGGGTGCTTCAGGTAAATGAAATTACCTTCTTCATCTTTTTTGGTGTGGATATGGCACGACAGATCCAACACATCATTTCCATCTTGATCTTTTACTTTCTTGGGGTTCCACGACCCTTTGGGTTTCCCCTTGAACTTTCCTTGAACCACAGCCAAGGCTTCACCCGGAGCAGCTGGCTCGGCCTTGCGCTTCTGTTTCCGACCGGAGTTTCCTCCTCCGGCTTCGTGGGCGACTGCTTTGTGCTTGCCACTCCGGAGTCGCTCTTCTTCTTCACCATTGGCATACTTGGTGGCAATTTCCATCATCCGAGCCAGAGTCATATTTCCTGTCCGGCCGAATTTCATATTCAACTCCTGATACCTGACGCCTTCCTTAAAGGCACAAATTGCCTGATGATCTGACACATCTTCTACCATGTGGTGTAGGGTGATCCATCTTTGGATATAATCCCTCAAAGTTTCATTCGGTTTCTGAACACAACATTGTAATTCTGTCAAACCTATTGGCTGTTTGCAAGTGCCCTCGAATGTTTTGACAAACACTCGGGCGAGATCTTCCCAAGTATAGATGCTGCCAGGCGCTAACTGATTCAGCCATGCTCTAGCCGAGCCCTCCAACATCAGAGGAAGGTGTTTCATGGCCGCTTCATCATTGCCGCCACCAATCTGGACAGCCACTCGGTAGTCTTCAAGCCAAGTGTCAGGCTTGGACTCTCCGGTGAACTTACTAACTCCAGACGCCAACCTGAAGTTGGGGGGAACCACCGCAGCTCTGATAGCTCTGCTGAAGCACTCTGGACCAGAGACATGAACCCTGTTGCTGGTTTGCGGATCTCTATCATGGCCCTCTCAATGAGCTCTGTTTCTGTTGACCAAGCCCTACACAAGAATAGATCTCGCATCAAAGCCTGGCTCCCTGGGGTCGACCGGAATACCTTTTCCGACACTGTGAGGGCATCTGTCTTCATGTGGCCGAGGCACGTATGACCCACTCCTTGGAGGAGGCATGGGCACTCGACGGCGATCATCGCGATCGGCACGGTGATCATACTGCTCTCGGTTTCTATACTGATCACGCCGATCTCCATGTCCCTCACGCCTCGGGGGCGATCTCGGGCTATGGGCCGACTGAACTATGTCTGCGACCACAGATCTGCTATGGATCCTATTCCATGACTGAGACACGACCGTATTCTGCTCTCCCGCTGCCCGGAGCAAGGCTCTGATCTGCACCAGACCTCGGCCAGCTTCTGATTGGGGAGGTTGGATCGACTCTGCTATCCGAGCAGCAGCTGCTAGATTTTGGATCGGTGTTCGGTATACCTGAGTCGAAGGTGGAAAAAGATGGCGTCGACTGGACTCAGGAGCACGCTGTCGAGCGCGATCGTCGAGTGCGCGCTGGAGGTTCTCCAGTCGAGTGCGCTCAGCCAGGTTGGCCAAGCGCGCCTGCTCCAAGGCCTGGGCCTCAGGGGTTTCTCCAACTATAGGAGTATGCAATGCATCCATGTTCCGGCGGCGAAGTTCCTCCCTCTGCTGCGAGGATAGGGGTTCGCGGCGGTACTCCTCGTGAACGCACGACGGATCGCCGTTCCCGTCGCCTCCGTCTTCGCGGTTGAAGCCAGGAGGGCTGCGTGGTCTGTTGACCATCAAAACTTCCGCCGCCGGGTCGTTGCTGTCGCACTCGGATGCGGTCTCTACGGAGCCAGTCGATAGATCGAACATGCTGTAGAGAGTTTCGTCGGGCTCGATCGCCGCGACTTGAGGGGTGGCCGACTAGCGGGCCACCGCATGCTTCACCCACCGCTGAAGCCTCGACCGACCGGTGCGCTTGCTCCGGTGGGTCGCAGGGAGGGGGAAAGCTGCTGGAGTCGACTGGTACTGGGTCGACGGTTGCCGCAGGAGGACGCCGCGGACGCACGCGCGAAAGTGTGTCGCCCCGCGGGCGGGGAGCGCGTCGGCGTCGAGTGGTGCCTCCTAAAGCCAAGCGGAGTCATCGGCGATAAACACGAGCGCGCCGAGACGGATCTCGCGGCCCTCAGCCAAACCTTCGCCCGGAACCATGATGAAGGGGATCGGAAAAATTGCAACTTCTCCAACAAGTCGCTAAGACACCTGCCCCACGGTGGGCGCCAACTGTCGTGGTTCTAAGACTGACAGTAGAATAGGGGGGTAGGAATGTAGAGGCAAGATCCTAGCCATGGAGGAGTTGTACACACGAATTTTACGAGTTCAGGCCCTTCTCGGAGGAAGTAACAGCCCTACGTCTCGGAGCCCGGAGGCGGTCGACTGAATATATGTGTGTGAATTACAGAAAGTGCGAACCCTTGTCCCAAAGGAGGGGGTGGCTTATATAGAGTACGCCAGGACCCCAGCTCCCCTCCGTTACACAAGGTTCAATGCTCATAAAGGAGGGGCGTTACTGGTAACGTCTGCAATAAAGTGTTGTAAATGCCCATAAAGCTATGGTTTAAGTCTTGACCGTTGCAGAGTGGAGGGTTTCTCGTCTTCTGGTGGTCGAGTGTCTTCAAGGTGGTCGAGTGAGCACATCTTCATTGTCGAGTGGATGATGGTTTCTCTTCGACTGCTTCTGATTCTTTGTAGAAATGTCCTCGGGGAGGGTATGTTGGACAGATCCATGACCCTACCCTAGGTACATAGCTTCATCAATAGTTGCATGCTTCTTTATATGTAGTCTCACAGTTTGATGTACACTAACACTTCCTATGTTCGTTGTTGGACTAGCACCTAGGCGCAAGAGGAAACAAACATCAGGGATAATGCTCGATAGGTTAACTAAATCTATAGGAGGAAGAATGGAGATCCGTTTTGAGGCAGGTTTAAAAAGGCCACGTGATGCTACAGAGTCAGCCAAGTTAGTATCAGAGGTAGCGGTTGCCGTTAGGTGTCATGCAAGTATCCTCCCAACATGGATTCAGTACAGGAATGACAAATACGAAACCGAGTTCAACACCTTCCTCGACCATTTATCTATAAGTATGGTTATGTATGGAAACTAGTAATATCGTCTTGGTCTGTCCCATACTTTCTAGGTTTCTGATAATGAGACTCCCATAATTTTCAACAGATGAGGTTCAAGTTGGATAGCCAAGATGATGCAACTAGACAAGTTTGCACCCATGTTTTCAAGTCTGCTCTGCGATAGTATCGGTATAACTTGAGGAAAACTCACTTTGAAGGCAAGGCTAACATGAACTTGCCCAAACATCTCCAATGGAAAATATATCGGATGAAGACTGGAGAGGCCTCTTAAACACTGGTGTGATCCAAAGTATCAGGTACGTTATATGTATGTGATCAAATCACATGTTGAACTCCTATTTACGCATGTGCCTCACAAATCTTTCTTCTTGTAGGTGAACTGTTCAAAGAACAAGGCCAACCATATGAAAGTGAAATTCCAACAGACGACAGGATCTCGTAGCTATATTGCACACTACGAGGCTCTTGTAATTAGCTCTTGTTTCACTCTTTTTGTTGTGCCATATTATTATATCTATATTGACTTGTTCCAAATGCAGAGGAAAGCCCGCAAGGACCAAAAAGTACCTGAACCAAATGTTGTGGAAATCTTCAAGGACTGTCACACCAGCAAGACGAAGGGCAAGAGTACACTAGTCAAAGCCACTGTTGTAAGTCCTTAATCCTGATGCCTTTTAACTACTAATTACTCTGACTCATGCATTGAACTGCATGGTTTGCAATCAATGTCTATTACTCTTTTCAATTTTATACACAATTGTCTTAGCGTATCATTGCACCTTACAAGGTTTAAAAGAGAGGAGTGATGTTCCTTTGATCTTGATCTGTATCTAGTTCTGTGCTGGACTTGCCCACACAACGTTACAATTGCATGTTTGTCTGTTCTCAGTTGTTTTGTGATGTGAATGATGTCATACTGTGCTTGTTGGAGATATGCCCTAGAGGCAATCATGTATGATGATATTTCCTATGTGTTTATGAATAAGGATAGTCCTTGGACATTATCAATGATGTGTATCAGCAAGTACGTGACTTGTTTGTGGGACTATGCATTGTATGATGACTGTCCTAAAAGGTCCCTAGTCGAAAGGGCTGTGTGGACCCGCAGCCAACTAGACTAGCATATGACACGGTCGATGGCTTGGTCTAACTAGCCATGGAGCATTGGATGCTAACCGAATAATATGGACTTGGAAGGATCTGGTCGGATTCGACGTAGTCGGATCCGAGTCGAGATAAGGTCTGAGTCGGACAGACCCAACTATGAGACGCAGCGATATGTCATCTGTGAGTCTCTAGTATAACATATGTTCTATGTCCTAAGACCTGAGCTGACGCATGTACTCGGGATGGTGACAGACTTGCTTTGGGCCGACCAAACGCTACTCTATAGCTGGGTAGTTATAAAGGTAGGTTTCGGGTTTGTCCAGACCCATGCTGCGAGATGTGGTCGAGCAAGATGGGATTTGCCCCTCCGATCAGGAGAGATATACTCTGGGCCCCTCGTGTGATCTGACCAGGATAAGCATGGCATGCGACAAGGATTATGAGATAATCCGGTTTGTGGTCGGCATCACTGGAACGAGAAAGAGGTCGGGCTAGCACAAGGATGACAGACTCGCCTTGAGCCCGACAACATATATCATGTGGCAAAAGGAATGGAAGTATGATGTACAGGTTCGCCTAACCAGCTTCATCGTCTGCTTGGTGGTCGGCACGCCTTGCTAGAGGCCGCTACCAGCCATGTAGTCCGGAGGTGATCCGAACTGCGACCAAGCCGGCTTGAACCTAAGGGGTCGCACACTTAAGGGAAGGAACCTACAAGGTCGGATTCGAGGACACTGGTCGGATGTGATCCGAGCTGTATTCGAATTGTGGCCGAGTAGACTTATGGGCTTTAGGGTCCATGTGAGGCCCAAGTATTGAGCCTGCGACGGATGCCTATATAAAGTGGGGTGCGGCACACTCATGCGGTTGATCGCTTCGGCGCTGTCACTAGGGTTTGCATGAGTTGCGAATAGACACCTCCAGTCACCGCCGTTTGTGTGATCGGACCTAGCAGTCCGCCGCACGATGTTCCTCCTGCACGCGCGGATACCGTTAGAGGCGGTGCACTTGCGCCGCTCCGGCAAACCTGTACGTGGGAACCAACTACCGGCTGTACGAGGGAGATCGGACAAGGAGGAGACGATCCACGCGGACGCGCTGCCCCAACTCTTCTTTCGCTGCACAACACTGCGCGTCTAGTGGTAACGAACTGTGATCCATCTCCCGTAGCACGTTCTTGGTTGTTCTGCGCGTAGGAAATAATTTGCAGTCGACGCACCATACCATAGAACCCATCAGTGCTTACCATATTATAAACTTTGTCTCTTTATCCTTAGTTGTCAATACAATGTGAAGAAATAGACAATACATTAGCCATGGTACATGGTCATATGTTTGGAACCTGGTTTTATTATGTACTTTGCAGTAAATACAAGTAATATTTTACACGGGTTCACCAGAATAAGTTCTGTATATAGACCAAAGCTATTTTTTTGGTTTTGCTGCCTCCTTAATATCTTCCATTCTGGTACTACTAATGTAAAAACTCAAATTTTCAGCAAGCCATGGAAAAAATGGTGGAACCGCCACCTTATGAAGGTGACGAGGCAACTATAACCGCAATGTCACCTCTTGCTGCAGTGGGGTCAGTACCTGTCCACTAACAGTGCCAAAAGCACGTTCCTGCGCAATACTGGGTTGGTTGTTAAGGAATCTCGTCCAAACTGCCTCATGATCAAGATATGCAAGCTTGTTATATCTACGCTCCAGACACAAGTCCATTCCCTAACAGAGACCCTTTGTGAAACAAGGGCAGCCATTGTTCGATGTCGCCAAGATATGCATGGTTTTGAAACCAGACTATCAGACATTTGCTATGTTGTTCAGGAGCCTAGGAGAAATGAAGGCGAAGGTTATGGTGCTCCATCGGCCAATACAATATGAAAACGTAACAGTCAGATCAAATGAAACTAAGCTTCCGAACTTCTGGTGGTGCATTTATCTGCCAGACTGTTAACTTTTATGCCAACCTTCCTTTTGTTTTATGGTTTTAATTTGTTTTGTTGCGATACAAATTTTTTTCTTAACGTGCAGCCACTGGCTGAAGTAAACATCAAGCCATTTTTGTATAGTGTAGGGTGTTCCCTATATTTGCACTGGTGGCGAACTTTGATGCCCAGTGGATGTAATTTGTGCAATTGCCTTAATAGCCTAGTGTTAGTTTCGGGCTTATTTATTTCCTAGTCTTCTTTTTCCCTGGTTTGCTAGTGGCCGCAACAACCATGTGGCATATACGGACAGTGGTAACCTTGACCCTGCTACAGGCCGTAGGATCCATGGGCCTCCTACGGGCCGTCGGTTAAATGGGCCTCCAACGGGTCGTAGAATCGGTGGGCCTCAGGCCGTAGGATAAATGGGCCCACATGGGTCGTAAACGGGCGTAATTGGTATCGAGCCAGCATGGTAACAGGCCGTTAACAGGCCGGAAGGCAGCAAAGGCTTAATTCTGTCACAGGCATAACGGGTCATTAATGGGCTAGAATCTAGGACGGGCTGGAAACGGCGCAGTGGGTTAACATGCCACAAACATGCCGATTCTAACCACGGGCCGAATTTGTCCCATTAGGGGAACATGCCAATAACGGGCCAAAAGTAATCGAAGGCCGGGAAGGATCCCAAGAATGTATGGGCCGTCAGTAGGCCAAAAGCTAACACGGGCTGGAAACGGCCCATGTGAATCATGGGTCATTAATGGGTACAAAGAAATTTACTGTTCATTATGGGGTAGAGTCACCGTGGGCCACTAAAGGGTGTAAAGATATGAAAGGCCTCATATGGACCGAAAGACGTCATGGGCCATACATGGGCCGAAAGTGAAACGGGCTGGTGTTATATTCGACAGCCCACGTGACGTTGTTGGGCCGATTGCGGGAAGGCCCTAACGGGTCGCGAGTTACCGGGCCGTAAAATGGGCTGTATGCGAATAGACCGTTAACAGGCTTTTCATGGGCCGGCCTGCTAACTTTTGACCAAGTCAAACGGGCCGGCCTTTGTAAGCTAAATGGGCCAGTGTTGGGTCGTCGCACGTGTCGACATATCATAGGTGCCTATCTGACCCAATGACGAGCTGACACGTGTTTCCTTCGGCCAATGAGAATTTTACACGTGAAAAATCCCCATTGGTCTGGGCTGTTAATGGGTTATCAGATCCAAAACCGGACCCGATAGCTTAACGACGACCCGTTACGGTGGATGCCGCGTGTCGGTTACCCTTGACAAAAGCACTTTCATGATGCATCATTTATCGTCATGGAAGTGAACACTTCCGTGATGATAATTTTGGTATTGTCATGGAACACTTCTATGACAGCACATGTGTGACTATCTTGATTCTGTCATAAAATTGTCATGGATGTACATACATGACAGAAAACGTGACCTACTGTGACAGACACGTATCATCATGGAAGTGTATTTTTTTGTAGTGTACGGCTCTAGCTGCTATGGGCAACGACGACGAGGACCTGCAGATCATCGCCCCACCAGCACTGCTGGCTCATCAACGTCCTCCTCCCATTATCGTCATCGATGAAGATGAAGAGGAGGTGCTAGAGCTGCCACCTCCCACTCAAGTCAAGCAAAAGGTGCGACGGCCAGGACGCTTAGTAGGGCAGGAGCCTAGCAATCTAAAGCTGTAAGTTTCAGATTTAGTTACATCAGTTATCGCCAGTGTTTGCAAGCTCAGTGAGATTCAATTCTGTCAGTGTTGTTCAGTGTTAGCAACTTTAGTGTTTAAGTGTCTTTGAAAAATTTTCAGTGTCTATGTGCTATCTATGTAAGACTAAATGCTATCAATGAGAGACTAAGTGTCTTTCAAAACTTTTGTTGGAATTTCTCTGAATTTGTCTGAACCTTTCTGAACTTGTTTAGATACTGTTTAACTTTCTTGCAGGCTGTGATGAAGCAATTTCTGAAGTAAACATATCTCAGCAACAATTTATGATACAACACACAAAAATAAACTGCATCAGACTTAGATAATTTAGTTCTTAACTTAACTTAGTACCAGATCTCAACATCAAGATAATATTTGTGCAGTACAAATCAGGGGCAATCAGCACCCCCCACACCAACCCAAATGATCTGAACCCATTATAGTTCTTAGGAAGTTCAAAGGCAGTTCATAGCTAATATTAATATTAAGATGCATATTTGCATCAGACTGACCAGTCCTAGGCCAATTATATATATAGGCCTCATATTTACTTACCACCGATAGCTAGCACTTCACTCCTCCATGACCACTTCTTTGATCTTGTCAAGCTTTTCCTTGCACCCATGACCAGCCTTCAAGAGCTCAGAAATGACATGCTCCAGCTTCTTCTTCTCTTCTTGAAGGAGGTTTCTCTCCACCTCTATCTCCTTCATGGCCTTCCTTGTGTTTTTGATTATATCAGCTTGACTCTGAAGGATGCACCTCTGCTCTTTTTTGAGTTTAAGCTGAAGGAAATATGCCCTAGAGGCAATAATAAAGTTATTATTTATTTCCTTATAATCATGATAAAGGTTTATTATTCATGCTAGAATTGTATTAACCGGAAACATAATACATGTGTGAATACATAGACAAACAAAGTGTCACTAGTATGCCTACTTGACTAGCTCGTTAATCAAAGATGGTTATGTTTCCTAACCATAAACAATGAGTTGTTATTTGATTAACGGGATCACATCATTAAGAGAATGATCTGATTGACATGACCCATTCCATTAGCTTAGCACCCGATCATTTAGTATGTTGCTATTGCTTTCTTCATGACTTATACATGTTCCTATAACTATGAGATTATGCAACTCCCGTTTACCGGAGGAACACTTTGGGTACTACCAAACGTCACAACGTAACTGGGTGCTTATAAAGGAGTACTACAGGTGTCTCCAAAGGTACATGTTGGGTTGGCGTATTTCGAGATTAGGTTTTGTCACTCCGATTATCGGAGAGGTATCTCTGGGCCCTCTCGGTAATGCACATCACATAAGCCTTGCAAGCATTGCAACTAATGAGTTATTTGCGGGATGATGTATTACAGAACGAGTAAAGAGACTTGCCGGTAACGATATTGAACTAGGTATTGGATACCGACGATCGAATCTCGGGCAAGTAACATACCGATGACAAAGGGAACAACATATGTTGTTATGCGGTCTGACCGATAAAGATCTTCGTAGAATATGTGGGAGCCAATATGGGCATCCAGGTCCCGCTATTGGTTATTGACCGGAGACGTGTCTCGGTCATGTCTACATTGTTCTCGAACCCGTAGGGTCTGCATGCTTAAGGTTATGATGACAGTTATATTATGAGTTTATGCATTTTGATGTACCGAAGGTTGTTCGGAGTCCCGGATGTGATCACGGACATGACGAGGAGTCTCGAGATGGTCGAGACATAAAGATTGATATATTGGAAGCCTATATTTGGACATCGGGAGTGTTCCGGGTGAAATCGGGATTTTACCGGAGTACCGGGAGGTTACCGGACCCCCCCCCCCCCGGGAGCTATATGGGCCTTAGTGGAAAAGAGAAGGGGCTGCCCTAGATGGGCTGCGCGCCACCCTCCCTCCCCTAGTCCTATTAGGACAAGGAGAGGTGGCCGGCCCCCTCTCTCTCTTTCCCCCCTGAGGAATCCTATTCCAACTAGGATTGGGGGGGGGGAATCCTACTCCCAGAGGGAGTAGGACTCTCCTGGCGCGCCAAGCTTGGCCGGCCAGCCTCCCCCCTCTAGTACTTTATATACTGAGGCAGAGGCACCCCAGAAACACACAAGTTGATCCACGTGATCTATTCCTTAGCCGTGTGCGGTGCCCCCAGCCACCATAGTTCTCGATAATACTGTAGCGAAGTTTAGGCGAAGCCCTGCTGCTGTAGTACATCAAGATCGTCACCACGCCGTCGTGCTGACGGAACTCTTCCCCGACACTTTGCTGGATCGGAGTCTGGGGATCGTCATCGAGCTGAACGTGTGCTCGAACTCGGAGGTGCCGTAGTTTCGGTGCTTGATCGGTTGGATCGTGAAGACGTACGACTACTTCCTCTACGTTGTGTCAACGCTTCCGCAGTCGGTCTGCGTGGGTACGTAGACAGCACTCTCCCCTCTCGTTGCTATGCATCACATGATCTTGCGTGTGCGTAGGGAAATTTTTGAAATTACTATGAAACCCAACATAAGCTTCTCCATTTGAAGCTCAAGCTTTGCCTGCTCCTTAAGTTGCTTTTTCGTCTCCTTCAGTTCATTGATTGCCTAGCTTCTGCAATCCATGTCATGAGATTTCATTCCATCATGGTAATAAAATAACTTGGACACATCATCCACTATCTAGCTGTACTGATTGCCTAGAGAATCAAGCTCCTTTTTCAATTTTGCAACCTCTATCCCATGAGCCTCATTATCCTGGACTCAAACAAGGTTCTGCTCATGATACATATCCCAGAGCTTGCTTAAGCACCTTTGCAGAATTATAGGCCAAGGGGCATCTACCCACTCCAGAATACCACAGTTCACACCATCTTGAAAATTAAGTTAAATTTACAGTGAGCTGTATTGTTCAGTAACAAACAAATTCAAATTAACAAATCATAGAGTAAACACTAATCATATACATAGCTACACTAGCTAGCTCTATACTAAAAATACAAAACATTTCCATGTTACATTACTATCTTTCTAGTGCTCTTTGCTACAAGTACAATATTCAGACATAGCAATGTTTTTACACTTTAGCAAAATTCAGAATAACAACAACTAAATGCTACTCTGTTTCCACTACATAACACAAAATGAAGCCAATCAAATCCATGACAACTTGGTCCATTACCTTAGTAGCACATCCTATGAATCTCCTGCCAGTGATAGTGCCTTAAAATGCCACAAACTTGCCTGGCCTCTGCCTATGCAAGATGCAACTTCGCTCAGATTCAGTCACAAGCCCACAAAAACTTGGGACTATCACAATTTTAGGAGTTTGCTGCAGCAGCAAAAACATATATATCAACTACAACTCACATATCTGAACTTAAATGGAAGAAATCCAAATTATCTTCAACCCCTAACCCTCGAAGATAAGAGGAGATGAGAGAGTGAGCTGACTTACAAAGTACTCCATCTGCATGCTGCTGAACTCACTCATGTACTCGTCATCGTCTGAGGTCTCGTTACTGTTGGGCCACGACGACATGGTCACGGCGTCTCCGGAGTGCGATAAGAAGAAACAGAAGCAGAGGAGAGCAGGGAGTGGAGTGAGCTCGGGGGAGAGTGAGATCGGGTGGGGACGAGCGGGCCGGTCGGCCAGGCTAGTCCTGGTCCGACTAGGTGCCACCGAAAGGCGGTTCTAACGACAGTAAGCGAGCGCCGTTAGCCGTTAGGCCGGCCGACAGCCTGGCAGGTGTGCCACTCATGTCAAAAGCGCGGTTAAAACGACCATGAGCTCTACTTGGTAGTTCTAGTTACAAAATTAGAAAATTTCGTAGTTTTCGGTCAGTTTTTAAAAACGGGTAGTCTTGTGGGATGGGAACCCCTAAAGTGGTAGTTTTTTTGTCAATCTCTCAAATCAATTCATAGAGTCCTCTCTACAAGGCCTAGTGCACGACCCACATATGTTACACAAATACCAAACAATATTAATATGGGCTAAGGAAAAATCCATTGTGATCACAAAATCCTCTTTGTGAATAATTGTGCCATGAAAGAAACTGCTGCAGTTTCTCAAAAAAAGAGAAAGAAACTGCTGCACCAAAAAATAACTAAACCACCAGAGGCACCTATGGAAGGTATAAATTCATATTTACCCAAACGACATGGACATCACTTTGGAAGAAAAGAGTGATCAAAACCCATTCTTTTGGTTTCTTGCACACACAATAACCCGATTCATAGGTTTTGATGCGTAAAGCCAAATAATCCATTCTTTTCGTTTCTTGCACACACAATAATCCGATTCATCGGTTTTGATGTGTAAAGCCAAATATTTAACATCTGAATTTAGACCATGGATATTCCATCCCAAAAAGCTCTAGATAACTGACGACATAAGTTCAACTTAACAGAAATAACTGAATAAAAGCTAAAACAACAGTAGAAGCAACACCGAAACTTAAACACCAGTGTTGCCCAGAGCCTTCAGACGCTCTTCTAATAGTTCTTCAACAGGAATCCCTCACGTCTTGATCCCAATAGCATGTATAGTGCTGATAGGAGTTTTATCTGGAACCATAGAAGCCGACTGAGTATCAACTTTAGTAGGCAGAGCTGAAGGGGTTCTAAGAACTGATAGGAGCAAGGGTGTCACGCTCGGAGTCTTTGCGTTTCTTAACACCAGATTGACGCTGCTTGCCATCTGCCAGTGAGGGAGCCTTGAAGCGCATAAACCTGTTTGATCGCGTGCTTCTACGAACTTCAGAAGTGTTAATTGGGGCAGTAGTAGCTCAACGCATTTTCATGGTTTCAGTTGTGTCCACTATCAGACATCCAGTCCATACTAACACTATCAGACACAGACACTGCACTGATAAGATGGAATCTGACAACACAACCCAGACCTCACTGTGGCCAGGTATAAAAGGGGAAAACGGGAACCAAGAAAGTACGCAGAACCAATCAGCTCGTTCTGAAGAAAGAAAATCATCTTGACCATCTCGTGTGAACCCCAGACCAGGCTAGATTGCAACTCACTGAAACCAAGTATAGGAGTGTGGACAAACTTGTAAAGTAGCAAAAAAAATGCACCCCCCATGATCCAGGTGCAAGTGTACATGCAAGTCCATACCTGAGCACGAATGAAAAAAAATTCAGAGGTCTGAAAGCCTTCCACCATATTATCAACAACAGGTTCCACCATTAAGTCATTGACACATGCTCATGGCTCATGCCAAAGTCCGGAATATTGTGCTCAGGCAGAACTCCGTCCATCATACCCTACCAAAGCCTTCAAGCTAATACCCCGATAGGCAGGAGGCACTGGTGGTAGGACTGGCCATTCCCACAACATTGTCGAGCCGGAGGAGCCATTGGAAGAGGAATGGATGATCTTCTTCTATCTCTAACTGTTTTCTTCCCTATGACCGTATCCAGCAACACATGATCTCCTTCATGTTAGCCCGCTCCGACGTTGTCTGAACCATCTACTAGTCCCCCGCGGCTAGTGACGCTCCCTCGAGCGCCTTGCTGTCCTCCCAGAATCACTGCACACCGGCATGCTGCTGCCAAGCCATCACTCTAAGCCCCCCGCCCTGTTCTTTTCCAACGCCGACAACCCTCTCCCCTTGCACCCGTATCGGGCAGCCTTCGACTCCACTTGGGACGCCGCTACCGTCACCGGCTCCTTCCTGTTCGAGCCTAGCTGTCGTTGCTATGCTTCGGTACGCTTGCCTTCCTCGCCCTCATTCCGTTTCACTTCGGGTTCGGGCCTGGATGCAAGTTGTCGACACGGGCAGGAAGACAGCGCGCTCCACGATCCGCATGACACCCCTCGAACCAATTAGATAACGCGAACGATCTCCCCCGGATCACCCCACGAACCTCGATCCCAACCGTCCATTGCACCACACATCCAACGCTCCACGCCCACCTTCCCTCCCGAAAAGGCAAAACTCACGCGCCCTCCCCTCCAAAATCCCCCGCCCGCTCGGCGCTCGTCTCCTACTTAACTCCGCCCACTCCGCTTCGTTCTCCTCACTCCAATCCAATCTCCAACCTCCTTCCTCTCCTCAACCACCCGGCGCATCTCCGACGACATGGCCCGCACCAAGCAGACGGCGAGGAAGTCCACCGGCGGCAAGGCGCCGAGGAAGCAGCTGGCCACCAAGGCGGCCCGCAAGTCCGCCCCGGCCACCGGCGGCGTCAAGAAGCCCCACCGCTTCCGCCCCGGCACCGTCGCGCTCCGGGAGATCCGCAAGTACCAGAAGAGCACCGAGCTGCTCATCCGCAAGCTCCCCTTCCAGCGCCTCGTCCGCGAGATCGCCCAGGACTTCAAGACCGACCTACGCTTCCAGAGCTCCGCCGTCTCCGCGCTGCAGGAGGCCGCCGAGGCGTACCTGGTGGGGCTCTTCGAGGACACCAACCTCTGCGCCATCCACGCCAAGCGCGTCACCATCATGCCCAAGGACATCCAGCTCGCCCGCCGCATCCGTGGAGAGAGGGCCTAAGCTCTGTGCGTCGTCGTCTTAGCCAGATTTGTTCAGCGCTGGAAGTGTTTGTTCGTGCCATGGTGGATGTAGTATGTCTGATCTGATGTCACCATCTTGCTGTCATCAGTAATTTAAATGAAAATGTTGGCTATCTGTTCTAAGATCTGTGCCTTTTGATGCCTGTTTTCGCTTGTATGTGAGCCTGTCAGTGAATGTGATTCACCATATCGTGCATTATATTACCCCAACTCGTGAAATTTTCTGCCGGTTTAATCTACTGTGCCTTAAATTGCTTCAAGTTTTTATCTTAAACGATGTTTTTGATTATTAAATTTCGTCATCAGTAGTAATTTTGCTGACTGCCTCTGAACCTGAATGAACAGCCGTGGCTCGCTCAGTTCTGTGTGTCCATCTGTTTTATGTTGTTTTGCTGTTTTATCCTGTTTTGGCTCCTCTGACTGCTGTAAATAACCCTCACATGTACCATGATGCTAACAACGGGTAAATCAGGATATAGACGAGAGATGTTTCTATTTTGCATTGCTCATAGAGTACATACTGTCTTTGATACAACTGTATCATACTCATGATATTGTCAACAGTGTGGTTGAAGTAGAAGGTGCAACTAGAGATGATGCAGGTGAAACTGCTGCAGATCAGGAAGGTGAACATATGTTGGGCGATATTTTCAGTAATTTAATGCTGGAATGATATCCTGTAGCGAAAGAGGATTATAGTCTCTCTATAACTGTCTTTGATCTTGTCCACAATGCTCCCCCTGCAGAGCAAAAAGGTGTGCCAGATTTCTTGTTGAATGCAACGAAGAACTATTAAATCCTAGCCAAGGTGAGAGACCATGTTTTTGCAATTCAAATTCCTTCTTTGAAACCTGTCTTAAGATCCATTTGCAGATGATTCTGTTGGCATCTAGTTTATGGTTTACATGTATCCACAGATGCGAGAGGGACGAGGAAGCTCTTGATATCAAATGGCCACTACAAAATTGAGCTAATGGGTTCTAAAATGCTTTGTTTTTTATTTTTAGCTTAAATGTTGCCCTGGCTGCTTCAAACCTCGTATTCAGTAATCTGGTTTGCTGCCTCTGAACCTGAACGAACAGCATGCTGATATTCTCGCCTTAACAGTACCAGTGTTTTTTATGTTTGGTGCACAAATTCATGTTGAAGTCATCCCTCTTTTCTAATGATAGAACAATTGTCTTAACCCTATTGCAATATATGCTGCTCATGCATTACATACTGTTTTTAATACTTCCATGGACGCCTGCCATTTCGCTAATCTTAGCATGCAGCATTACTAGCCCTTTTATCATAGGAAAATAGTGGAGTGAGTTGTGAATTTTGTGATGGATCGCTGTTTCATTGGCATCTTGTGTCTGGCACTTCGACTCGATCCCCTGCTTATTCGGCTTTGGGGAGGACTTCCTTTAACTTCTGCTGCTGGTACTGCTTTCTCCTTCGCGTTTCCTTGGTTTTGTTATGATAGTGTGTTGTTCCTTTTCGAGACTAGGGTAACACATCACCATTGGCAATGTCTCGAGCCTCTTGGCTAGATGGCAGCGGGCAGTGCCAGGTGAGAGTATTTATTACTCCTGGCCCTTCACTTGTGCTGTGTGATGTTTGACTGAACTAGAATGGGCTTGCTTGTTTACTGATTCTTATACCTTGAGTTGAGTATCACGTACACGAAGCTGACTGCTGCTGCTTCTTTTTATTCAGGAGTTCAGGGTGTATTTCTGAGGGGGTCGTATTACGTACTTCTGATTGAGTTGAGTTTCTTCCGCTGTATTACTGATGTAACTTTGCAGCAACAAAGAAAAGAGCGTCAGGGTTGAGATTTGAGAAGGTAGTCACTTCAAGTCCCTGTTTGAGCTGTATGTTTGCAGAACTTTTGATTGATCATTTACATCCAAGTATGGTTAAACCGTACCAAGTTCTGTAATGACATGGAATTAGCTTGTTACCAGGATATGTACATGGAATTGGCTTGTTACAAGGATATGTACATGGAATTAAATTTACCAAGTTCGATGAAGATGAACCAATCCTAGAGAAGCCATCGCGTAATTATTGTTTCAATTCGCATGCGCTATTTGTATTATCGATTGTCCACTATTGTTTCTGTTTTGACATTTTTCCAGTACTGTAAAAACTGAATGGGTATCCTGGGGAGCGCTTGACCCAACATGTTAATAGGCCCGTCTTCAGTTGCACAGCAGTAGCAGCATGTTTGATTTTCAGAGCCCACATTCTTGTTGAAAGCATCCCTCCTTCCTTGGCCTAATTATACTGCAATCTTGCAAGTCTCAGACTGAATCACTAAACCCTGTTCAGTGTAATCTTGTTCAGTGCACAGATTCTTGTTGAAATCATCCCCACTTTGGCCTAATGATACAGCAATCCTGAGAGTGTCTGAACACTCTGAACCTTGCTTGTATCCAGGAAAGGGTGCAGGCATCCACATCGTGCCTGACATATTGGGTGCATCGTCTACTATTGCTAACGAACTGTGCTAGCACGTTCAGAGCAAAGCAAATGATACATCGAGAATTGTGCAGGTTGGTCGTTCCCGGGGCTGATTATGCTCCATAATGTCAACGAATCGTTGGCCTCGATTTTGGTCAGAATATGATGTTCTTCCTTGGGTTGGCACTGTTGAAACAGCACTGGTTGCTCGGTGCTCTGTTCTCAATAGTTTCTTGTTTTGTTTTAACGGAGTTCTCAATAGGTTTGATATCATGGAGGGGTGCAATGCTTGGGTAGGGTAAGACTGCATTGAAGAAAAACAGAAGGAATGCCCCTTAGATCTCTCTCTCTCTCACAAAAATTTTCAACGAGTATTAGAAAAAAGGTTCAAAACTTCATCAGCCACTGAATTGGGTCGATTTGCCTTGAAGATATCAAATAAGAAAAATCCGGAATATCTTTTTTTTTACAATAAACTCTTGCTTTGCCCAATAGAAACACAAACACTGCTTGAAAGAGTTGGAACTTCTTTTTTCTAACTTGCAATTATAGAACTAATTTTTTCTAATTAATTTCTCCTTTACATTTTGAAAATTCTTTCAATACAATGAAAAAAATCCAAAAGGGTTTCTATTTTAGTAGCTAAATAATCCCACCTTGTTACATAAGGTAAGTATTGTATAATAGTTCGGTTTTCCGTCTCTATCAAATAAAAAACAAATTTATGTGATTTCAAACCTCAATTACAGCCTTGCTTGCTATGTTTTTCATGTTCCATAGCATGTGAAAACAATTGTAATGCACAGTTACTTACTCTAGATAAAGATCTTCAGCCAAAAACACAATGAAAATACGATCTACATGAATCTCACCTTTCACCATAAACCATTCAGTGAACAAGTGTATTTGTATTTGTCGTAATACTATTAATACTTACACTCTAAACATCAAAGGTACATGTAATATCTATTGCGACCCTGTTACTTTTGAAATGTAAAAAACACCCAAAGGACATCTAAATACGTGTATGCACTTGATGAAGCTAGAAACAAACCAAAAAAAAAACAAAAACAATAAGAGGGAAAATAATAATAATAAAACAAGAAATCAGCAACGAGCAAAAAAAAAACCCCCACCATCCAAGCCAAAGTCTGTTACCTAAATAATTGATAAAAAAATAGGTATCAAAACCATCTAGAAGAAAGTCCATTGACCAAAATACAAAAGTAAAAAAAGAAACTAAAACAAGAAGCATAGAAAGAAAAGGACTAGTGAGTCGAAAAAAGGGCGTGCATTTCCTGCATTTTTTTAAGCCCCCCTTCCCTTCCTCCTTGCGTCGAGCCGCCCCTCTGACATCGGCCAAACCGTCAGCCCTCGCCACCCGCAGCTGGCGGCGCTGCCTCGCGCGCCTCGCCTCCCTGTCCAAGCCGCCCCGGCTACCCCTCTAACCCTCCACCACCCTTCTTCTCTGATCCCGGGTGCCCACCCTACACCACTAACCGTCAAGCCCCCCACTCGTTTGCATCCCCATCCCCCGCTCGTTCACGGCTTTTCCTCACTCAGGACGCTGTGGTTGGCCTCGTCACCCCCCTCTCTGCCTTGGAGCTCCGCACCGCCTCGCCTTTCTTCATCAAGAAAAGTCGACCGAGGTGTCTAGGGCACATCTAGATGTGCTCTAGTTATTGCACATCTAAGTGAGTGAATCAAGTATAAAGATGAAAAAGAAAAATATCCACACGAATCTCGATGTAAAATCAACGATATAGGACTTAGATGTGCAATACTTATGGCACATCTAGATGTACTTTAGCAAAATTGAGGGTTTGTCTAGGGCACATCTAGATGTGCCCTAGTTATTGCACATCTAAGTGGCTCAATCAAACTAGGAAGGAAAAGAAAAAAGAGGAAAGAAAATGTTTGCACAAATCTCCGTGTAAAATCAAGGACATGGGACTTAGATGTGCAATACTTAGGACACATCTAGATGTGCTTTAACAAAACTGTACTCCCTTCGTAAACTAATATAAAAGTGTTTAGATTACTAAAGTAATGATCTAAATGCTCTTATATTAGTTTACGGAAGGAGTAGTTAATAAACATTCCATCAGTCAAAAAAAACACTAATAAACACGTCAAAAGAAAGAGAGGTGCTACACACCTACGAGGTTTCTCTCGTACTAGGATTTTGGTCATACTCTGCAGATCAAGCCGTCCGTCGGTAGAGCCAGCTAGTGTGGAGCACACCGCCATGGATACAGTAAAGAGTAAAGACTGTAAGATGCTAAATACAGTACCAGTTACGTACCATAATCATGGCCTTGACGTTATCGCGGGTGAAGCGGAGGGCGTCCTCTCTGTGCTTCCCGCTGATTGGGTTTGCCTCGGTGAGGAACGCAGCAGGTTCAGCACCCGCCGCCCGCCGGGGCCTCGGCCCAGCAGCCCTGTGCAGCGACGGCCGCTGCGGGACGTGGTGTTGGCTTGCCAGGGCAGAGGCCGCCAGCGCAGGGGCCGGCCGCGGTCGCTGCTGCAGGCCGAGGCGGTGCTTCTCCGGTTGTGGCGATGGCTACGGGCCATGGCGGCGCTACGCAAGGGCCAAGGTCGTCGCCGCCTGGGCCTACCGTCGTGGCCCCCCCCCCCCCCCCCCCCCTCAGGCTCAGATGCACGGGCAGTAGCATCGGGCTGCGCCGCCGCCCCACTACATCGCGAGGCCGACGCAAAAACGGCCTGGGCCGGTGCAGACGCATGCACCGCCGCCTCAGTCTGACAACGTGGGTGCTGGTGGTACGGGGCTGTCTCGTGGCCCGGCGTACCGTGGTGATAATGGTCCGCCCCGGAGTCATTGGGGCGACGATGGATCCAATGCATATGGTGATGGCCAACATCGCGGATCGTCGTCGTCTGGTGGCGGCCGTGGATATGCTTGGCAGAGTGATGACACTGCTAAGAGACCGTTTCTCGGCCCTACGGGAGGCTTCGTCGAGGGGGCATCTGGCCCAGACTATCAGCAGCGAGGTGGATACCGCGGCCATCGTGGCGGTCAAGGGGGTCGGTACAGGCACCGCCAGCCTCCTCCGCCTGTTGTCGTGGAGCAGACGGCCTCCGCGGAGACGGCCGAACCTGGTCACACGTCGGAGCTTTCTGGTCAGGCTATGGAGGTGGTGACTGCGCTGGCTACTGCTGAGCTACCGGGGACTGAGACCACGGTCGAGGCTGTTGACAGGGCGTCCAAGTGGGCCCACAAGAAGGAGAAGACGATGTGCTATCGTTGTGGTGAGAAGGGCCGCTTTATCGCGGAATGCGTAACTGAGCTTTGTAATACTTGCCTCAAGCCAGCACATGACTCGGGGGAATGCCCTATTCTACGTGATCAAGTGCCTTCTATTACCATCTATGGAGTGTATTGTGCCGAGTTGATGTTCCTTGAGTCTCCTAGTGCGAGGGAGATCCTAGAGGAGACCGAGAGCATGACCACTGTGATTGTGAAAGTGACCAAAAGTGATGTTACTGAGAATCAGATTATGCAGCGGCTTAAGGAGTTAGTTCCAGATGACTACCAGTGGGAACTTGTCAGTCTCGAGGCCAACATGTATAAGGTTGACTTCCCTTCTGTTGAGGATTTGCAGAGACTTTTGAGTTTCGGGCTGTGCAGAGTGCCTGGCACAGAATGTATCCTGGAGTTCCATGAGTGGAAGAAGGTTGAGCCACAGGGCAAGCCTCTCACTCAGGTCTGGCTACGTTTCTTGGGGGCTCCCTCGAAGCCAATGCAGGACGCTCGGGTTGTTGCGAGTCGGGGTATCTTGGTGGGGAAAACTGAGAGAGTGGATATGGCATTTACCCGAGCTCACGGGGTGGCCTGTTTGTTGGTGAGTGTTCTGGATATTGAGTTTGTGCCTGATGTGGTTAAGTGGACATATAGGGGCGAAATATTCAACCTCGAGATTGAGTTCGTGGATACCGAGCTTTTCACTGAGGCCATCGCTGGTACTGATGTAGACATGCACGAGGGAGATGATACCTCCGGTGCTAAGGAGGCGCCATCGGATGAGCTTGGACGAGAGTTGTTCAACGGTTCGGGGATGAACGCCCTGAGATTCGGGTCTTTTGAGCCAGCTTCTGCTCCTCCCAGACTCTGGAGTGACCGGGTGGAGTCCGATGACGCGCTTGAGCGCACGCTTCCATCTTTGGATTTTGATGCTGCTGATGGTCCAGTGCTCAGGGGCTCGGAGGTGATTGCATCTATGAGGACATCAGTAGATGGAGGAGAGGGGGGGAGGAGCTTGGGCAGGAGGCCCCTCTTTCTCCTGCTCTGACTATTGTCTTATCCAGGGTGACAGAGCCGACGACGGTGGTTGAGCCTACGGGAGGGGGCCAGGGGCAGGTGGCCTTGGCCCTCTCTTCTCCAGCGGCTACGGTGATCGCACCACTTGTGGCGTCGGTGACTCCCTCCGGCCAGAGGGCTGAGGCGGGAGGGGAGTACGGGCAGGCGGCCCACATCCTCTCCCCCTGGTGCGCCTGCGCCCCAGGGTGTCGGTTCGACGCTGACATCGTCGGGGCCTTGGAGTTCCCTTCACTTCTTACGGCAGCTCCTATAGTTTCTTCGACGGATGCAGCCCCACAGTGTGCTCGAGGTGAGGCTAGTGGCCTTACTTCATGCGGGGCCACTCGGGAGGAGGTCATTGCATTTGGAGGAATTGCGGATCTGGTATCTGAGGGGCAGCGGATGAGCTGCCGCCTCTAGGATCTTCCGGAGGTTGACGACATGTAGCAGCGGTGCACCATGCGGGTGGCCAAGCTTCGTGACATTGAGGTCACTACGGGTATGTCGGTCAACAGTTCTAATTCCATATTGCATTTTTCTGATAATGAGATTATTAATAATGCAAATCAATTAGGAGTTTCACTAGGTAGTAATGATAGTGAAATCTCTAAATCTGTAAATGATATCCTGGATTTGGAAGCGAAACGCGCTTTAGAAATGATTCAAAACTTAGCAGCGGGCAAGCCCATGAATGATTCCGATATCGATGCTTTTGGAGTTAGGGTGCTCGATAATTTTTGTGCGGATCTTGCACCATCTTCCATTCCTGAGTCGGAGGAAGAGGATGATACTTTTGAGGCTGAAGTAGTTAGATCCATGGAGCCCGGTTGTGAGGACCGGGTGGAGGATCAACACAAACCTAAACGCAAGTGGAAGCGGAAGATTTATCCTGCTTCGGCGGTGCGCAGGAGTGCTAGGATCCGTACTACTAAAAAATTTCATAACGAAATATGAGAGGCATATTTTGGAATAGCAGAGGTCTAAAAGACTTGGCTAAAAGAAGGTTCCTGGCAGATGCTTCCATTGAGTTCAAGTTAGATTTTATTGCACTATCGAAAACTGATAGAGATAATTTCTCTCCACAGTTTCTCAGTACTTTATCAGGAGGTGTTGATTTTGATTGGCAGTGCCTTCCTCCGAGAGGAAGATCAGGTGGGATCTTACTTGGAGTTAGATGTGAATCACTGGAAGTGCGAAGCGTAGTGATGGGAGACTTCACAGTTAAATTTCGGGTTAGATCGAAGGCCGATGGGTTTAATTGGGCTCTGGTGGCGGTATATGGTGCCGCACAGCCCAAACTCAAACCAGAGTTTTTGGCAGATCTAGTTCGAATTTGCGGTTCCGAGAAGCTTCCGATCTTGGTTGGTGGTGATTTCAACATAATTAGAAGGAGAGAGGAAAAGAACAATGATAACTTCGATGGTCGGTGGTCGTTTATGTTTAACACCATTATTAAAAGCTTGGATCTGAGAGAGATAGAGCTTTTGGGTAGAAAATTTACCTGGGTTAATACCTTGCCAAACCCGGCGTTTGAGAAGTTGGATCGAGTCCTTACGAGCGTTGAATGGGAACAGAAATTTCCCTTGGTAACGGTCCAGGCGCTTTCGCGCGGAATTTCTGACCACACACCTTTACTGGTGGATTCCGGTGAGGCAACCCATGCGGGGAACAAAAACTCTTTTTCGTTTGAACTGGCATGGTTTGAAAGAGAAGCCTTCTTTGATCTGGTAGCCAGGGAATGGGCTAAGGATGCATGAGGTACGACTTCGGTTGAGCGCTGGCAGAATAAGATAAGGCACTTGAGGAGTTTTTTGTGTGGGTGGGCTAAGCATCTTAGTGGGATCTATAAGATTGAAAAGGAAAGGCTCCTTACACTTATTCAGTCCCTAGATTTAAAAGCCGAGTCCACAATCCTTTCGACCATGGAGCTTAATGCTAAACTTGAGGCGGAGATGCGATTGAACGAGCTTCTCCGCGAAGAGGAATTGAAGTGGGCGCTGCGAGCTAAGGTTCACAAAGTTGTCCAGGGGGACGCGAACACTCAATTCTTTCACATGATTGCTAACGGCAAGCATAGAAAAAAGGATCTTTCATCTTGAACAAGATGAAGGAACGATTTTAGGACAGGAAAACCTAAATTTACACATAACCGAATACTACAAACAACTGTTTGGGCCTCCGGAGGATAATTGTGTATCCCTGGATGAGTCTAGGATTGAGGATGTTCCTCAACTAGCTGCAGATTTGAATGAGATTTTGACTGCTCCTTTTTCGGAGAAAGAGGTGTTTGAAGCCATTTCACAGATGAAAAATAATAAGGCTCCAGGGCCGTATGGATTTCCGGCGGAGTTCTATAAAAAGTGATGGCATATTATTAAGGGGGATTTGTTATCGATGTTCCGATTTATTCTCTGGACAACTTCAGTTATTTCACCTGAATTTTGGAACGATAACTCTGCTTCCTAAGAAAACAAAGGCTGTGAGAATAGAGCAGTTTAGGCCGATCTGTCTTCTTAACGTTAGTTTCAAAATTTTCACCAAGGTTGGGACTAATAGGCTCACACAGATTGCACATTGTGTGGTGCAGCACTCCCAAACTGCTTTCATGCCAGATAGAAACATCCTTGAAGGGGTTGTGGTCCTTCATGAAATGCTCCATGAAATTCACACGAAAAATTAGATGGAGTTGTTTTTAAGGTGGATTTTGAGAAAGCGTACGATAAAGTCAAATGGCCTTTCCTTCAATAGGCCTTGCGTATGAAAGGTTTCGATGAAGCCTGGCGACGATAGGTAGAATCCTTCACGCAAAAGGGGGGGGTGTTGGAATTAAAGTGAATGACGACATAGATCATTATTTCCAGACACATAAGGGCCCGAGACAAGGGGATCCGATGTCTCTTATTTTGTTCAACATTGTAGTTGATATGTTGGCAATTCTAATAGGAAGGGCTAAGGACGCTGGTCAGGTGGGTGGATTGGTGCCTCATCTAGTAGATGGGGGTGTGCCCATCCTACAATACGCTGATGATACAATCATCTTTATGGAGCATGACTTGGCAAAAGCGAGAAATATGAAGCTGGTGTTATGCTTATTCGAACAATTGATCAGGTTAAATATTAACTTTCATAAAAGCGAATTGTTCTGCTTTGGAAGAGATAATGAGGAAAAAGAGGCTTATAGGCAATTTTTTGGGTGCGAATTGGGGTTTTTACCTTTTACGTATCTAGGTATACCAATCCACCATCGTAAGCTAACTAACAGAGAATGGAAGCGCATTGAGGATCGATTTGAGAAGAAACTGAGTTGCTGGAAGGGCAAGCTCATGTCATACGGAGGCCGATTAATTCTCATTAATTCGGTCCTCACGAGTAAGCCTATGTTTCTCTTGTCTTTCTTTGAGGTTCCAGTTGGAGTTAGGAGAAGGCTAGACTTCTATAGATCCCGGTTCTTCTGGCAGAGTGATGAACTAAAAAGAAAATACAGACTCGCCAAATGGGACATTATTTGTCGACCAAAAGACCAAGGGGGTCTTGGCATTGAGAATCTTGAAGTTAAAAATAGATGTCTTCTCAGCAAGTGGCTGGCTATGCAATCTGTAGAGATAGAGGCCACATGGGCGCAGATTCTCCATAGTAAGTATCTTCAGTCCAAAACCTTGTCCCAAGTGACAACAAGGCCAATGGATTCGCCTTTTTGGAAAGGGCTGATGAGAGTCAAATCAGCCTTTGTCAAAAGGTCAAAGTTTATAATCGGCAATGGCACCAACACACATTTCTGGGAGGATACTTGGCTAGGAGAGACACCACTCGCACTTCAATACCCGTCTCTTTATAGTATTGTTCAACGACGAGACACGTACGTTGCTACAGTACTTCAGTCCATCCCCCTTAATATTCAATTCAGGAGAACGCTAGCTGGCAATCGTTGGGAAGTTTGGCTCCATTTAGTGCGTACACTGATGGAGGTCCAGTTGTCTCAACAGCCCGATCAGTTGCACTGGAAGCTTACTAGGACTGGGGGGATTTTACAGTTAAATCGATGTATCTCGATGTTATCAACGCTAGCTCCATTCCTAGTTCCAAACATGTCCGGAAAGTCAAAGTTCCTTTAAAAAGTAAAGTCTTTATGTGGTTTGTGCATAAACAAGTAATCTTAACCAAGGACAATTTGGCAAAGCGTAACTGGACATGACCTACTAGGTGTAGTTTTTGTGATCGGGATGAAACCATCAAACACCTTTTTCTTGACTGCCCGATGGCAAAAGTGTTATGGCGGACGGTGCACATAGCCTTTAATATTACTCCTCCGAATTCTATCAACACGTTATTTGGAACGTGGCTTAACGGGATAGAGGCCGAAACAGCGAGACACATTCGCGTAGGAGTATGTGCTTTATTGTGGGCAGTTTGGAATTGCAGAAATGACTTGGTTTTTAACAGAACAACAAATTTTCATTTTTTGCAGGTTATTTTCCGTACCACTGCTTTGATCCGTATGTGGTCGCTACTCGCTCCGACGGAGGCCAGGGAGTGTTTGGTTACTGGATCTATCCGGTGGGAGGTGGTAGCACGGGATATTTTCAACCGGTTTGGATGGCGGTCATGTAATAGGATAGGCAATTAGTTTCCTTATCTTGTCTATGCCGGCCGGTTGTGGCGCTATGGTTACCTTATTGTAGGCTCTTTGTGAGCTTCTCTTTGCTTTCTTTTGGACCTTAAAACCTTTGTTTGAACCTCTTTGCTTTTTAATAAAGTTGGCTGTATGCATCGTTCTGATGCAGAGGCCGGGGAGTCCCCCCTTTTCGAAAAAATGCCACTTGATTGAGACTTGGTTAAGTCTCGATCATAATTGGACCAGGATCAAGGGCTAGGGCCCACCCTCGCTAAATTCAGGGGGGATAGAATTAATAAGGAAGTTTATGTAGGGGCTTCATAAGAGCTCGTGGATGTAGGAATTTTGATAATCAAAAGTGTAAACATTTTCAAAAAATGCTAAACATAAGGTTAGAAGTTACGGATGTTGGGGATCGTACCAGAAATTTAAAATTTTCTACGCATCACCAAGATCAATCTATGGAGTAATCTAGCAACGAGGGGAAGGAGAGTGCATCTACATACCCTTGTAGATCGCTAAGCGGAAGCATTCAAGTGAACGGGGTTGATGGAGTCGTACTCGTCGTGATCCAAATCACCGATGATCCTAGCGCCGAACGGACGGCACCTCCGCGTTCAACACACGTACGGAACGGAGACGTCTCCCACGCCTTGATCCAGCAAGGAGGAGGGAGAGGTTGAGGAAGAGAGTCCAACAGCAGCACGACGACGTGGTGGTGATGGAGTGGCAGTTCTCCGGCAGGGCTTCGCCAAGCTCACGCGGAGGAGGAGAGGTATTGGAGGGGAGGGGCTGCGCCAGGTTCAAGGGTGTGGCCGCCCTCCCACCCCTCCACTATTTATAGGTGGGGAGAGAGGGGGCCGCCCCCCTAGATCCCATCTAGGGTTGGGGGCGGTGGCCAAGGGGGGGGAGGAGTGCCTCCCAAGTCAAGTGGAGGCCCTCCCCCTTAGGGTTTCCCCTCTCCCATGCGCATGGGCCTTGGGGGGGCTGGTTCCCTTGGCCCATTAAGGTTAGGGCGCCCCCTTACAGCCCATGCTGTTGTATTGGATGTGGTGGAACATTTTCCGGACCTCCGGACCCCTCCGGAATCCTCCGGAACCTTCCGGAAGCTTCCCGGTACAATACCGGAAAAAATGAACTTTTCCCGGAACCCAAACAACAACTTTCCATATATAAATCTTTACCTCCGGACCATTTCGGAACTCCTCATGATGTCCGGGATCTCATCCGGGACTCCGAACAACATTCGGTAATCACATACAAGTCTTCCTAATAACCCTAGCGTCATCGAACCTTAAGTGTGTAGACCCTACGGGTTTGGGAGCCATGCAGACATGACCGAGACAACTCTCCGACCAATAACCAACAGCGGGATCTGGATACCCATGTTGGCTCCCACATGTTCCACGATGATCTCATCGGATGAACCATGATGTCGAGGATTCAATCAATCCCGTATTCAATTCCCTTTGTCCAGCGGTATTGTACTTGCCCGAGATTCGATCGTCGGTATCCCGATACCTTGTTCAATCTCGTTACCGGCAAGTCTCTTTACTCGTTCCGTAACACATCATCCCGTGATCAACTCCTTGGTCACATTGTGCACATTATGATGATGTCCTACCGAGTGGGCCCAGATATACCTCTCCGTTACACGGAGTGACAAATCCCAGTCTCGATTCATGCCAACCCAACAGACACTTTTGGAGATACCTGTAGTGAACATTTATAGCCACCCAGTTACGTTGTGACGTTTGGCACACCGAAAGCACTCCTACGGTATCCGGGAGTTGCACAATCTCATGGTCTAAGGAAATGATACTTGACAATAGAAAAGCTTTAGCATACGAACTACACGATCTTTGTGCTAGGCTTAGGATTGGGTCTTGTCCATCACATCATTCTCCTAATGATGTGATCCCGTTATCAACGACATCCAATGTCCATGGTCAGGAAACCGTAACCATCTATTGATCAACGAGCTAGTCAACTAGAGGCTTACTAGGGAAATGGTGTTGTCTATGTATCCACACATGTATCTGAGTTTCCTATCAATACAATTCTAGCATGGATAATAAACGATTATCATGAACAAGGAAATATAATAATAACCAATTTATTATTGCCTCTAGGGCATATTTCCAACAGTCTCCCACTTGCACTAGAGTTAATAATCTAGTTCACATCGCCATGTGATTAACACTCACAGGTCACATCGCCATGTGACCAACATCCAAGAGTCTATAATCTAGACTCAATGATCTAGTTCACATCACTATGTGATAAACACTCAAAGAGTTCTGGGTTTGATCATGTTATGCTTGTGAGAGAGGTTGTAGTCAACGGGTCTTGCCATATTCAGATCCCTATGTATTTCGCAAAACTTTATGTCATATCATAGATGCTGCTACCACGTTCCACTTGGAGCTATTCCAAATTGTTGCTCCATTATACGTATCCGGTATCTCTTCTCAGAGCTATCCGAATAGGTGTTAAGCTTGCATCGACGTAACTCTTTACGTCGAACTCTTTATCATCTCCATAACAGAGAAACATTTCCTTATTCCTCTAAGGATAATTTCGACCGCTATCTAGTGATCCTCTCCTAGATCACCTTTGTACCCTCTTGCCAGACATGTGGCAAGGCACACATCAGGTGCGGTACTTCAGCATGGCATACCGTATAGAGCCTATGACAAAAGCATAGGGGACGACCTTCGTCCTTCCTCTTTCTTCTGCCGTGGTCAAGCTTTGAGTCTTACTCAACTTCACACCTTACAACTCAGGTAAGAACCCCTTCTTTGACTGATCTATTTTGAACTCCTTCAAAAACATGTCAAGGTGTGCGTTCTTTGAAAGTATCATCAGGCGTTTTGATCTATCTCTATAGATCTTGATGCCCAATATGTAAGCAGCTTTATCCAGGTCTTCCTTTGAAAATCACTCTTCAAACAACCGTTTATGCTTTCCAGAAATTCTACATCATTTCGAATCAACAATATGCCATCCACATATACTTATCAGAAATGTTGTAGTGCTCCCACTCACTTTCTTGTAAATACAAGTTTCTAGCAAACATTGTATAAACCTAAAAGCTTTGATCACTCCATCAAAGCATATATTCTGACTCTGAGATGCTTGCTCTAGTCCATAGAAGGATCGCTGGAGCCAGCATACCTTTTAGCATCCTTAGGATCGACAAAACTTTGATTGTATCACATACAACTTTTTCTTACGAAAACTGGTAAGAAAACTTGTTTTGACATCCATCTGTCAGATTTCATAATCGAAAAATACAGCTAATGCTAACATGATTCCGACGCACTTAAGCATCGCTACGGGTGAGAAATTCTCATCGTAGTCAACTCCTTGAACTTGTGAAAAGACTGTTTCCCACAAGTCGAGCTTCATAGATGGTGACATTACCGTCCGCGTTCGTCTTCTTCTTAAAGATCCATTTATTCTCAATGGCTTGCCGATCATCGGGCAAGTCCACCAAAGTCCATACTTTGTTCTGATACATGGATCCTATCTCGGATTTCATGGCTTCTAACAATCTGTCGGAATACGGGCCCACCATCGCTTCTCCATAGCTCATAGGTTCATTGTTGTCCAACAACATGATATCTGAGACAGGATTACCGTACCACTCAGGAGTAGTACATATCCTTGTCGACCTATGAGGTTCGATAGCAACTTGATCCGAAGCTTCATGATCACTATCATTAACTTCCTCTTCAACAGACGTAGGCGCCACAGAAAACATCTTTCTGTGTTGCATCACTCTCTGGTTGAAGTAAAGGTTCGACAACCTCATCAAGTTCTATCTTCCTCCCACTCAATTCTTTCGAGAGAAACTCCTTCTCGAGAAAGGACCCGTTCTAAGCGACAAACAATTTGCCCTCAGATCTGAGATAGAAAGTATACCCAACTGTCACCCTTGGGTATCCTATGAAGATGTGTTTGTCCGCTTTGGGTTCGAGCTTCTCCGGCTGAAGCCCTAAGCATCGCATCCCCAAACATTAAGAAACGACAACTTTGGTTTCTTGCCAAACCAATGTTCATATGACGTCGTCTCAACAGACTTAGATGGTGTCCTATCTAAAGTGAATGCAGCTATCTCTAACGCATAAACTCAAAATGAAAACGCTAGATCGGTAAGAGACATCATAGATCGCACCATATCTCATAAGGTTCGATTACGACGTCCGGACACACCATTACCCTATGGTGTTCCAGGTGGCTTCAATCTGCGAAACAATTCCACAATGTCTTAAGTGATTGCCAAACTCATAACTCAGAAAATCCCCTTTTGATCAGATCGTAGGAACATGATCTTCTTGTTATGATGATTCTTAACTTCACTCTGAAATCGCTTGAACTTTTCAAACGTTTCAGACTTGTGCTTCATTAAGTAAATATACATATATCTACTCAAAACGTCAGTGAAGATGAGAAAATAGCGATATCCACCGCACGCTTCAATTCTCATTGGATCACATGCATCAGCATGTATGATTTCCAACAAGTCACTTGCCCGTTTCATTGTACCTAAAAACGGGGTCTTAGTCATCCTGCCCATGAGGCATGGCTCGCATGTGTCAAGCGATTCAAAATCAAGTGACTCCAAACATCCATCGACATGGAGTTTCTTCATGCATCTTACGCCAATATGATCTAAGCGGCAGTGCCACAAGAAAGTGGTATTATCATTATTAACTCTACATCTTTTGGCGTGAACATGCGTATTACCAAGACCGAGATTCAATGAACCATTCACATAGGGTGCATGACCATGAAAGGTATTATTCATGTAAACAGAATAACCATTATTCTCTAATTTAAATGAATAATCGTATTGCAATGAACATGATCTAATCATATTCATGCTCAACGTAGACACCTGATAACATTTATCTAGGTTCAATACTAATCCCGAAGGCAGATGGAGCGTGCGATGGTGATCTCATAAACTTTGGAAACACTTCCAACACACATCATCACCTCGCCCTTAGCCAGTCTCCGTTTAGTCCGTAGCTTTTGCTTCAAGTCACCAATAATAGCAACTGAACCGGTATCCAATACCCAGGTGCTACCAGGAGTACTAGTGAGGTACACATTAATAACACTTATATACTTTGTTGAAGTTGCCAGCCTTCTTATCTACCATGCATTTGGGGTAATTCCGCTACCAGTGACCGTTCCCCTTACAATAGAAGCACTTAGTCTCGGGTTTGGGTTCAACCTTGGGTTCCTTCACTGGAGCGGCAACTGGTTTGCCATCCATGAAGTTTCCCTTCTAGCCCTTGCCCTTCTTGAAACCAGTGGTCTTGTTAAACCATCAACACTTGATGCTCCTTCTTGATTTCTACCTTTTGCGGTCTTAAGCACCGCGAACAGCTCCGGGATCAACTCCATCCCTTGCATGTCATAGTTCATCACGAAGATCTAGTAGCTTAGTGATAGTGTCTAGAGAACTCTATCAATCACTATCTTATCTGGAAGTTTAACTCCCACTTGATTTAAGTGATTGTAGCACCCAGACATTCTGAGCACATGCTCACTAGCTGAGCTATTCTCCTCCAACTTGTTGGCAAAAGAACTTGTTAGAGGTCTCACACCTCTCAACACGGGCATGAGCCCGAAATCCTAATTTCAGCTCTTGGAACATCTCATATGTTCTATGGCGTTCAAAACGTCATTGGAATCCCGATTCTAAGCCGTAAAGTATGGTGCACTAAACTATCAAGTAGTCATAAGGATGTGTCTGTCAGGTGTTCACAACATCCACAGACGACGTTGTAGGGGTTTGCACATCGAGCGGTGCATCAAAGACGTAAGCCTTCTGTGTAGCAGTGACACTCCTCGGACTACGAACCTAGTCCGCATCATTGCTTACAATATCTTTCAACTTAATCTTTCTCTAGGAATGTATTGAAACAGGGAGCTACAATGTGAGCTATTTATCTACAACATATTTGCAAAGATAATTTAGACTATGTTCATTATAATTGAGTTCATCTAATCAAATTATTTAATGAACTCCCACTCATATAGACATCCCTCTAGTCATCTAAGTGAAACATGATCCGAATCGACTAGGCCGTGTCCGATATCACGTGAGACGGACTAGTCATCAACGGTGAACATCTCATGTTGATCGTATCTTCTATACGACTCATGTTCGACCTTTCGGTCTTCCGTGTTCCGAGGCCATGTCTGTACATGCTAGGCTCGTCAAGTCAACCTAAGTGTTTCACATGTGTCCCGAGGCCATGTCTGTACATGCTAGGCTCGTCAACACCCGTTGTATTCGAACGTTAGAATCTATAACACCTGATCATCACGTGGTGCTTCGAAACAACGAACCTTCGCAACGGTGCACAGTTAGGGGGAACACTTTTCTTGAAATTTTAGTGAGGGATCATCTTATTTAAGCTACCGTCGTTCTAAGAAAATAAGATGTAAAACATGATAAACATCACATGCAATCAAATAGTGACATGATATGGCCAATATCATTTTGCTCCTTTTGATCTCCATCTTCGGGGCTCCATGATCATCGTTGTCACCGACATGACACCATGATCTCCATCATCGTGTCTTCTTGACGTTGTCTCATCATCTATTACTTCTACTACTATGGCTAACGCTTTAGCAATAAAGTAAAGTAATTACATGACGTTTATGTTGACACGCAGGTCATAAATAAATTAAGACAACTCCTATGGCTCCTGCCGGTTGTCATACTCATCGACATGCAAGTCGTGATTCCTATTACAAGAACATGATCAATCTCATACATCACATATATCATTCATCACATCCTTTTGGCCATATCACATCACAAGGCATATGATGCAAAAACAAGTTAGACGTCCTCTAATTGTTGTTGCAAGTTTTTACGTGGCTGCTATAGGTTTCTAGCAAGAATGTTTCTTACCTATGCCAAAACCACAACGTGATATGCCAATTTCTATTTACCCTTCATAAGGACCCTTTTCATCGAATCCGATCTGACTAAAGTGGGAGAGACAGACACCCGCTAGCCACCTTATGCAACTAGTGCATGTCAGTCGGTGGAACCAGTCTCACGTAAGAGTACGTGTAAGGTCGGTCCGGGCCGCTTCATCCCACGATGCCGCCGAATCAAGATAAGACTAGTAACGGCAAGTAAATTAACAAAATCGACGCCCACAACTGCTTTGTGTTCTACTCATGCATAGAAACTACGCATAGACCTAGCTCATGATGCCACTGTTGGGGATCGTAGCAGAAATTTAAAATTTTCTACGCATCACCAAGATCAATCTATGGAGTAATCTAGCAACGAGGGGAAGGAGAGTGCATCTACATACCCTTGTAGATCACTAAGCGGAAGCGTTCAAGTGAACGGGGTTGATGGAGTCGTACTCGTCGTGATCCAAATCACCGATGATCCTAGCGCCGAATGGATGGCACCTCCGCGTTCAACACACGTACGGAACAGAGACGTCTCCCACGCCTTGATCCAGCAAGGAGGAGGGATAGGTTGAGGAAGAGAGTCCAACAGCAGCACGACGGCGTGGTGGTGATGGAGTGACAGTTCTCCGGCAGGGCTTCGCCAAGCTCACGCGGAGGAGGAGAGGTATTGGAGGGGAGGGGCTGCGCCAGGTTCAAGGGTGTGGCCGCCCTCCCACCCCTCCACTATTTATAGGTGGGGAGAGAGGGGGCCGGCCCCCCTAGATCCCATCTAGGGTTGGGGGCGGCGGCCAAGGGGGGGGAGGAGTGCCTCCCAAGTCAAGTGGAGGCCCTCCCCCTTAGGGTTTCCCCTCTCCCATGCGCATGGGCCTTGGGGGGGCTGGTGCCCTTGGCCCATTAAGGTTAGGGTGCCCCCTTACAGCCCATGCTGCTGTATTGTATGTGGTGGAATATTTTCCGGACCTCCGGACCCCTCCAGAACCTTCCAGAAGCTTCCCGGTACAATACCGGAAAAAACCGAACTTTTCCCGGAACCCGAACAACAACTTTCCATATATAAATATTTACCTCCGGACCATTCCGGAACTCCTCGTGATGTCTGGGATCTCATCCGGGACTCCGAACAACATTCGGTAATCACATACAAGTCTTCCTAATAACCCTAGCGTCATCGAACCTTAAGTGTGTAGACCCTACGGGTTCGGGAGCCATGGAGACATGACCGAGACAACTCTCCGACCAATAACCAACAGCGGGATCTGGATACCCATGTTGGCTCCCACATGTTCCACGATGATCTCATCGGATGAACCACGATGTCGAGGATTCAATCAATCCCGTATTCAATTCCCTTTGTCCAGCGGTATTGTACTTGCCCGAGATTCGATCGTCGGTATCCCGATACCTTGTTCAATCTCGTTATCGGCAAGTCTCTTTACTCATTCCGTAACACATCATCCCATGATCAACTCCTTGGTCACATTGTGCACATTATGATGATGTCCTACCGAGTGGGCCCAGATATACCTCTCCGTTACACGGAGTGACAAATCCCAGTCTCGATTCGTGCCAACCCAACAGACACTTTCGGAGATACCTGTATTGAACATTTATAGCCACCCAGTTACGTTGTGACGTTTGGCACACCCAAAGCACTCCTACGGTATCCGGGAGTTGCACAATCTCATGGTCTAAGGAAATGATACTTGACAATAGAAAAGCTTTAGCATACGAACTACACGATCTTTGTGCTAGGCTTAGGATTGGGTCTTGTCCATCACATCATTCTCCTAATGATGTGATCCCGTTATCAACGACATCCAATGTCCATGGTCAGGAAACCGTAACCATCTATTGATCAACGAGCTAGTCAACTAGAGGCTTACTAGGGACATGGTGTTGTCTATGTATGCACACATGTATCTGAGTTTCCTATCAATACAATTCTAGCATGGATAATAAACGATTATCATGAACAAGGAAATATAATAATAACCAATTTATTATTGCCTCTAGGGCATATTTCCAACAACGGATTGTAAGATCATCTTCAACCACAATGAGACGGGCTATCTTGGCGCCTCATTTGTCCAGACGTGTCCGCGTTAGCATGGACTCAACCTTCATTTGTTCGGGTAGTCGAATCCCTCATTTTTCAATCCTCAAATTTATACAAATACATGCAACATCGATCATCATATACATAGATAGCATGCACATAGGAACGCGTTTAACATAGGACATTGTTCAACACTGGAACATATGACAACAAAAGACAACAATAAACTAGACTAGGACAACGAAAGTTTCACACCGACGACTGCCCTTGCCTTTGTCGTCTTTGTCGCGGTAGTAGCGCCAACAAAAATGTAGGGATGGCCGGAGTGCCACAGATATCATAGTCGGAGGGCGAGGAGTTGATGGAGGTGCCCGACATGGGGCTGTTGGAGTTCAGGGGCGGCCTGGAACGACTTAGGTGAGCTGAGCATCATGCGCGACCTTCTCGGTGGTGCGAACCAAATCATTGATGCCATGCGCGAGGACCTTGACGTTGACTTGACGGCGGCAGCGCGTGTTTGATTCCTTGGAGGTGAGGGGCCGCTGTTAGACGACGCAGATGACCGGATTGTCGTCGGATCGGGACATCACCGACACCGGAGTAACGCCTTTGCCTTCTCACGACAGGCATGGCGTGCCTCGGCCTCATTGTAGCCACCACAGGTGCCGCATAGGCTACAGGCATGCAAATCGTAGTCGGTTCAAGGTTGATGTTGATGTGCGACGGACAAACACTCAAGGCCGGGGTGGCTCAGACGCAGTAGAGCCGCTCTATCATCGTGCCCGTGTTGCAGCTACATAGCATAAATGTGTTGCGAGCTGGCGATGAAGTGGCATCGTTGCTGGATCCACACTAGGGTGGTGGTGAAGGCGCCCGACTGCTGGATCTGCATTAGCGTGGATCCTACAACGGAGCTCGGGTCTCGACCTGTACAACAGAGCGTGAGTCGGAGGGCTATCTCCTCCTCATTTGAAGAGGTGGCAAGCCCGAGCCAAGATCATCGCTGGGATTAGATCCTGTGGAATCGGATCTGATGCTCGGGGCTCGGCATAACAAAGACGGACGAAGATGGCTAGAAAAGGAGAGGAGAGAGCGAAGGGAGAAGATAGTGAGAATGAGCTAGGGTTTGGTACGGGGTGTGGTGGGATGGGGGTCTAGTTTTGTGGGATCATGGCGGGCTAGTCCAATGTGGCCGACGTGTCTGAACGATGCCAAATCCGCCCCGCATATGGACTGGAAATGGAGGGTCCCATTGGATGACAAATTTCTGTACAGGCCTTATCCAAGCTGTTCGCCAAGACAAATGTGGGGATAGGGGGTCCAGTTGGAGATGCTACACTCCCTAATAGCTCCTCCCCAAATTTAACTGTGTGAACCATCATAATCTCTAATCAGATAGTGTCATGTCATTCCATAAGGTTTAATTCATTATTCTTGTGTAGCATGGATGAGTATTTGCTAAAAAAATCAATAGTTTTTTAAGAAAAAAATAAAATAATAATTTCAATAATTTCTATTTTTTGACAGGAAAGAAACTTATTATTGGTCAAACAAGAGTAAGTCTTTCTCGAAATAGGCTTTCGGCTGCCCCCTCCTTAATTTATGAAGGCACAAACGATCGAACTGATACATAGTGGTGAGGAAACCCTCAATCAAGCAGGCCAAAACTAAAATAAAATGACACAAGGCGGATGTCACAAGTGCCACAAACCCAACACCGAGCAATAAAAACAGGAGAGGCCATCTCTAATAAATGACATCAAGACTACTGAAGAGGGTCGAAGCCATGCCACCATGCGAAACCACTATACACCGAGGATCCGAACATCGAGCCATCTTCGGAAGGGGCCATCCCACTATAGAGACATGAAGGAAATATGCCCTAGAGGCAATAATAAAGTTGTTATTTTATATTATATTTCCTTATTCATGATAAAGGTTTACTATTCATGCTAGAATTGTATTGATCGGAAACTTAAATACATGTGTGAATATATAAACAAATACTGTGTCGCTAGTAAGCCTCTACTAGACTAGCTCGTTGATCAAATATGGTTAGGGTTTCCTAACCATAGACATGTGTTCTCATTTGATAATGGGATCACATCATTAGGAGAATGATGTGATGGACAAGACCCATCCATTAGCTTAGCATAATGATCGTTCAGTTTATTGCCATTGTTTTCTTCATGTCAAATACATATTCCTTCGACTATGAGATTATGCAACTCCCAGAAACCGGAGAAATGCCTTGTGTGTTATCAAACGTCACAACGTAACTGGGTGATCATAAAGATGCTTTACAGGTATCTCCGAAGGTGTTTGTTGAGTTGGCATAGATCAAGGTTAGGATTTCTTACTTCGAGTATCATGTTGGGGAACGCAGTAATTTCAAAAAAATTCCTACGCACACGCAAGATCATGGTGATGCATAGCAACGAGAGGGGAGAGTGTTTTCACGTACCCTTGTAGACCGTAAGCGGAAGTGTTATGACAACGCGGTTGATGTAGTCGTACGTCTTCACCATCGACCGATCCTAGTACCCAAAGTACGGCACCTCCGCGATCTGCACACGTTCGGCTCGGTGACGTCCCACGAACTTGAAGGAAATATGCCCTAGAGGCAATAATAAAGTTATTATTTATTTCCTTATATCATTATAAATGTTTATTATTCATGCTAGAATTGTATTAACTGGAAACATAATACATGTGTGAATACATAGACAAACTTAGTGTCACTAGTATGCCTCTACTTGACTAGCTCGTTAATCAAAGATGGTTATGTTTCCTGACCATGAACAAAGTGTTGTTATTTGATTAACGAGGTCACATCATTAGTTGAATGATCTGATTGACATGACCCATTCCATTAGCTTAGCACCCGATTGTTTAGTATGTTGCTATTGCTTTCTTCATGACTTATACATGTTCCTATAACTATGAGATTATACAACTCCCGTTTGCCAGAGGAACACTTTGGGTGCTACCAAACATCACAACAAAACTGGGTGATTATAAAGGAGCATTACAGGTGTCTCCAAAGGTAGATGTTGGGTTGGCGTATTTCGAGATTAGGATTTGTCACTCCGATTGTCGGAGAGGGTATCTCTGGGCCCTCTCGGTAATACACATCACATAAGCCTTGCAAGCATTGCAACTAATAAGTTAGTTGAGATGATGTATTACGAACGAGTAAAGAGACTTGCCGGTAACGAGATTGAACTAGGTATTGGATACCGACGATCGAATCTCGGGCAAGTAACATACCGATGACAAAGGGAACAACGTATGTTGTTATGCGGTCTGACCGATAAAGATCTTCGTAGAATATGTGGGAGCCAATATGGGCATCCAGGTCCCGCTATTGGTTATTGACCGGAGACGTGTCTCGGTCATGTCTACATTGTTCTCGAACCCGTAGGGCCCGCACGCTTAAGGTTACGATGACAGTTATATTATGAGTTTATGCATTTTGATGTACCGAAGGTTGTTCGGAGTCCCGGATGTGATCACGGACATGACGAGGAGTCTCGAGATGGTCGAGACATAAAGATTGATATATTGGAAGCCTATATTTGGACATCGGAAGTGTTCCGGGTGAAATCGGGATTTTACCGGAGTACCGGGAGGTTACCGGAACCCCCCGGGAGCTATATGGGCCTTAGTGGAAAAGAGAAGGGGCTGCCCTAGATGGGCTGCGCGCCACCCTCCCTCCCCTAGTCCTATTAGGACAAGGAGAGGTGGCCGGCCCCCCCTCTCTCTTTTCCCCCTCCGCGAATCCTATTCCAACTAGGATTGGGGGGGGGGGGAATCCTACTCCCAGAGGGAGTAGGACTCTCCTGGGGCGCCAAGCTTGGCCGGCCAGCCTCCCCCCTCTAGTAATTTATATACTAAGGCAGAGGCACCCCAGAAACACACAAGTTGATCCACGTGATCTATTCCTTAGCCATGTGCGGTGCCCCCAGCCACCATAGTCCTCGATAATACTGTAGCGGAGTTTAGGCGAAGCCCTGCTGCTGTAGTACATCAAGATCGTCACCACGCCGTCGTGCTGACGGAACTCTTCCCCGACACTTTGCTGGATCGGAGTCCGGGGATCGTCATCGAGCTGAACGTGTGCTCGAACTCGGAGGTGCCGTAGTTTCGGTGCTTGATCGGTTGGATCGTGAAGACGTACGACTACTTCCTCTACGTTGTGTCAACGCTTCCGCAGTCGGTCTGCGTGGGTACATAGACAACACTCTCCCTTCTCGTTGCTATGCATCACATGATCTTGCGTGTGCGTAGGAAATTTTTTGAAATTACTACGAAACCCAACAGTGGCATCCGAGCCTAGGTTATTTATGTTGATGTTATATGCACGAGTAGAACACAAGTGAGTTGTGGGCGATATAAGTCATACTGCCTACCAGCATGTCATACTTTGGTTCGGCGGCATTGTTGGACGAGACGACCCGGACCAACATTACGCGTACGCTTACGCGAGACCGGTTCCCCCGACGTGCTTTGCACATAGGTGGCTTGCGGGCGACTGTCTCTCCAACTTTAGTTGAACCAAGTATGGCTACGCCCGGTCCTTGCGAAGGTTAAAACGGAGTCTATTTGACAAACTATCGTTGTGGTTTTGATGCTTAGGTGAGATTGGTTCTTGCCTAAGCCCGTAGCAGCCACGTAAAACTTGCAACAACAAAGTAGAGGACGTCTAACTTGTTTTTGCAGGGCATGTTGTGATGTGATATGGTCAAGACATGATGCTGAATTTTATTGTATGAGATGATCATGTTTTGTAAACGAGTTATCGGCAAATGGCAGGAGCCTTATGGTTGTCGTTTTATTGTATGCAATGCAATCGCGATGTAATGCTTTACTTTATCACTAAGCGGTAGCGATAGTCGTAGAAGCACAAGCTTGGCGAGACGACAACGATGCTATGATCGAGATCAAGGTGTCGCGCCGGTGACGATGGTGATCACGACGGTGCTTTGGAGATGGAGATCACAAGCACAAGATGATGATGGCCATATCATATCACTTATATTGATTGCATGTGATGTTTATCCTTTTTATGCATCTTATCTTGCTTTGATTAACGGTAGCATTATAAGATGATCTATCATTAAATTATCAAGAAGTGTTCTCCCTGAGTATGCACCGTTGCGAAAGTTCTTCGTGCTGAGGCACCACGTGATGATCGGGTGTGATAGGTTCTACGTTCAAATACAACGGGTGCAAAACAGTTGCACACGCGGAATACTCAGGTTATACTTGACGAGCCAAGCATATACAGATATGGCCTCGGAACACGGAGACCGAAAGGTCGAGCGTGAATCATATAGTAGATATGATCAACATAACGATGTTCACCATTGAAAACTACTCCATCTCACGTGATGATCGGTTATGGTTTAGTTGATTTGGATCACGTAATCACTTAGAGGATTAGAGGGATGTCTATCTAAGTGGGAGTTCTTTAATTAATTTGATTAACTGAACTTAAATTTATCATGAAACTTAGTACCTGATTAGTATCTTGCTTGTTTATGTTTGATTGTAGATAGATGGCTCGTGCTATTGTTCCGTTGAATTTTAATGCGTTCCTTGAGAAAGCAAAGTTGAAAGATGATGGTAGCAATTACACGGACTGGGTCCGTAACTTGAGGATTATCCTCATTGCTGCACATAAGAATTACATCCTGGAAGCACCGCTGGGTGCCAGGCCTGCTGCAGGAGCAACGCCGGATGTTATGAACGTCTGGCAGAGCAAAGCTGATGACTACTCGATAGTTCAGTGTGCCATGCTTTACGGCTTAGAATCGGGACTTGAACGACGTTTTGAACGTCATGGAGCATATGAGATGTTCCAGGAGTTGAAGTTAATATTTCAAGCAAATGCCCGGATTGAGAGATATGAAGTCTCCAATAAGTTCTATAGCTGCAAGATGGAGGAGAACAGTTCTGTTAGTGAACATATACTCAAAATGTTTGGGTATAATAATCACTTGATTCAATTGGGAGTTAATCTTCCAGATGATTGCGTCATTGACAGAATTCTTCAATCACTGCCACCAAGCTACAAGAGCTTCGTGATGAACTATAATATGCAAGGGATGAACAAGACTATTCCCGAGCTCTTCGTGATGCTGAAAGCTGCGGAGGTAGAAATCAAGAAGGAGCATCAAGTGTTGATGGTCAACAAGACCACTAGTTTCAAGAAAAAGGGCAAAGGGAAGAAAAAGGGGAACTTCAAAAAGAACGGCAAGCAAGTTGCTACTCAAGAGAAGAAACCCAAACCTGGACCTAAGCCTGAAACTGAGTGCTTCTATTGCAAGCAGACTGGTCACTAGAAGCGGAACTGCCCCAAGTATTTGGTGGATAAGAAGGATGGCAAGGTGAACAAAGGTATATGTGATATACATGTTATTGATGTGTACCTTACTAATGCTCGCAGTAGCACCTGGGTATTTGATACTGGTTCTGTTGCTAATATTTGCAACTCGAAACAGGGGCTACGGATCAAGCGAAGATTGGTTAAGGACGAGGTGACGATGCGCATGGGAAACGGTTCCAAAGTCGATGTGATCGCAGTCGGCACGCTACCTCTACATCTACCTTCGGGATTAGTATTAGACCTAAATAATTGTTATTTGGTGCCAGCGTTAAGCATGAACATTATATCTGGATCTTGTTTGATGCGAGACGGTTATTCATTTAAATCAGAGAATAATGGTTGTTCTATTTATATGAGTAATATCTTTTATGGTCATGCACCCTTGAAGAGTGGTCTATTCTTGTTGAATCTCGATAGTAGTAACACACATATTCATAATGTTGAAGCCAAAAGATGCAGAGTTGATAATGAGAGTGCAACTTATTTGTGGCACTGCCGTTTAGGTCATATCGGTGTAAAGCGCATGAAGAAACTCCATTCTGATGGACTTTTGGAACCACTTGATTATGAATCACTTGGTACTTGCGAACCGTGCCTCATGGGCAAGATGACCAAAACACCGTTCTCTGGTCATATGGAGAGAGCAACAGATTTGTTGGAAATCATACATACAGATGTATGTGGTCCGATGAATATTGAGGCTCGTGGCGGATATCGTTATTTTCTCACCTTCACAGATGACTTAAGCAGATATGGATATATCTACTTAATGAAACACAAGTCTGAAACATTTGAAAAGTTCAAAGAATTTCAGAGTGAAGTTGAAAATCATCGTAACAAGAAAATAAGTTTCTACGATCTGATCGTGGAGGAGAATATTTGAGTTACGAGTTTGGTGTACATTTGAAAAATTGTGGAATAGTTTCGCAACTCACGCCACCCGGAACACCACAGCGTAATGGTGTGTCCGAACGTCGTAATCGTACTTTACTAGATATGGTGCGATCTATGATGTCTCTTACTGATTTACCGCTATCGTTTTGGGGATACGCTCTAGAGACGGCCGCATTCACGTTAAATAGGGCACCATCAAAATCCGTTGAGACGACGCCTTATGAACTGTGGTTTGGCAAGAAACCAAAGTTGTCGTTTCTAAAAGTTTGGGGCTGCGATGCTTATGTGAAAAAGCTTCAACCTGATAATCTCAAACCCAAATCGGAGAAATGTGTCTTCATAGGATATCCAAAGGAAACTATTGGATACACCTTCTATCACAGATCCGAAGGCAAGACTTTTGTTGCTAAATTGGGAAACTTTCTAGAGAAGGAGTTTCTCTCGAAAGAAGTGAGTGGGAGGAAAGTAGAACTTGACGAGGTAACTGTACCTGCTCCCTTACTGGAAAGTAGTACATCACAGAAAATTGTTCCAGTGACACCTACACCAGTTAGAGAGGAAGCTAATGATAATGATCATGAAACTTCAGATCAAGATACTACTGAACCTCATAGATCAACCAGAGTGAGATCCACGCCAGAGTGGTATGGTAATCCTGTTCTGGAAGTCATGCTACTAGATCATGATGAACCTACGAACTATGAAGAAGCGATGGTGAGCCCAGATTCCGCAAAATGGCTTGAAGCCATGAAATCTGAGATGGGATCCATGTATGAGAACAAAGTGTGGACTTTGGTTAACTTGCCCGATGATCGGCAAGCAATTGAGAATAAATGGATCTTCAAGAAGAAGACTGACGCTGACGGTAATGTTACTGTCTACAAAGCTCGACTTGTCGCAAAAGGTTTTCGACAAGTTCAAGGGGTTGACTACGATGAGACCTTCTCACCCGTAGCGATGCTTAAGTCTGTCCGAATCATGTTAGCAATTGCCGCATTTTATGATTATGAAATTTGGCAAATGGATGTCAAAACTGCATTCCTGAATGGATTTCTGGAAGAAGAGTTGTATATGATGCAACCAGAAGGTTTTGTCGATCCAAAGAGAGCTAACAAAGTGTGCAAGCTCCAGCGATCCATTTATGGACTGGTGCAAGCCTCTCGGAGTTGGAATAAACGTTTTGATAGTGTGATCAAAGCATTTGGTTTTATGCAGACTTTCGGAGAAGCCTGTATTTACAAGAAAGTGAGTGGGAGCTCTGTAGCATTTCTGATATTATATGTGGATGACATATTACTAATTGGAAATGATATAGAATTTCTGGATAGCATAAAGGGATACTTGAATAAGAGTTTTTCAATGAAAGACCTCGGTGAAGCTGCTTACATATTAGGCATAAAGATCTATAGAGATAGATCAAGACGCTTAATTGGACTTTCACAAAGCACATACCTTGACAAGATTTTGAAGAAGTTCAAAATGGATCAAGCAAAGAAAGGATTCTTGCCTGTGTTACAAGGTGTGAAGTTGAGTAAGACTCAATGCCCGACCACTGCAGAAGATAGAGAGAATATGAAAGATGTTCCCTATGCATCAGCCATAGGATCTATCATGTATGCAATGCTGTGTACCAGACCTGATGTGTGCCTTGCTATAAGTCTAGCAGGGAGGTACCAAAGTAATCCAGGAGTGGATCACTGGACAGCGGTCAAAAACATCCTGAAATACCTGAAAAGGACTAAGGATATGTTTCTCGTATATGGAGGTGACAAAGAGCTCGTCGTAAATGGTTACGTTGATGCAAGCTTTGACACTGATCCGGACGATTCTAAATCACAAACCGGATACGTGTTTACATTAAACGGTGGAGCTGTCAGTTGGTGCAGTTCTAAACAAAGCGTCGTAGCGGGATCTACATGTGAAGCAGAGTACATAGCTACTTCGGAAGCAGCGAACGAAGGAGTCTGGATGAAGGAGTTCATATCCGATCTAGGTGTCATACCTAGTGCATCGGGTCCAATGAAAATCTTTTGTGACAATACTGGTGCAATTGCCTTGGCAAAGGAATCCAGATTTCACAAGAGAACCAAGCACATCAAGAGACGCTTCAATTCCATTCGGGATCTAGTCCAGGTGGGAGACATAGAGATTTGCAAGATACATACGGATCTGAATGTTGCAGACCCGTTGACTAAGCCTCTTCCACGAGCAAAACATGATCAGCACCAAGGCTCCATGGGTGTTAGAATCATTACGGTGTAATCTAGATTATTGACTCTAGTGCAAGTGGGAGACTGAAGGAAATATGCCCTAGAGGCAATAATAAAGTTATTATTTATTTCCTTATATCATGATAAATGTTTATTATTCATGCTAGAATTGTATTAACTGGAAACATAATACATGTGTGAATACATAGACAAACAAAGTGTCACTAGTATGCCTCTACTTGACTAGCTCGTTAATCAAAGATGGTTATGTTTCCTGACCATGAACAAAGTGTTGTTATTTGATTAACGAGGTCACATCATTAGTTGAATGATCTGATTGACATGACCCATTCCATTAGCTTAGCACCCGATCGTTTAGTATGTTGCTATTGCTTTCTTCATGACTTATACATGTTCCTATAACTGGGAGATTATACAACTCCCGTTTGCCGGAGGAACACTTTGGGTGCTACCAAACGTCACAACGTAACTGGGTGATTATAAAGGAGCATTACAGGTGTCTCCAAAGGTAGATGTTGGGTTGGCGTATTTCGAGATTAGGATTTGTCACTCCGATTGTCGGAGAGGTATCTCTGGGCCCTCTCGGTAATGCACATCACATAAGCCTTGCAAGCGTTGCAACTAATAAGTTAGTTGCGAGATGATGTATTACGGAACGAGTAAAGAGACTTGCCGGTAACGAGATTGAACTAGGTATTGGATACTGACGATCGAATCTCGGGCAAGTAACATACCGATGACAAAAGGAACGACGTATGTTGTTATGCGGTCTGACCGATAAAGATCTTCGTAGAATATGTAGGAGCCAATATGGGCATCCAGGTCCCGCTATTGGTTATTGACCGGAGACGTGTCTCGGTCATGCCTACATTGTTCTCGAACCCGTAGGGTCCGCACGCTTAAGGTTACGATGACAGTTATATTATGAGTTTATGCATTTTGATGTACCGAAGGTTGTTCGGAGTCCCGGATGTGATCACGGACATGACGAGGAGTCTCGAAATGGTCGAGACATAAAGATTGATATATTGGAAGCCTATATTTGGACATCGGAAGTGTTCCGGGTGAAATCGGGATTTTACCGGAGTACCGGGAGGTTACCGGAACCCCCCGGGAACCATATGGGCCTTAGTGGGCTTTAGTGGAAAGGAGAAAGGGGCAACCCAAGGTGGGCTGCGCACCTCCCCCCTCCCCTAGTCCTATTAGGACTAGGAGAGGTGGCCGGCCCCCTCTCTCTCTTTCCCCCCCGAGGAATCCTATTCCAACTAGGATTGGGGGGGGGATCCTACTCCCAGAGAGAGTAGGACTCTCCTGGCACGCCCCTTGTGGCCGGCCAGCCTCCCCCCTTTGGTCCTTTATATACTGAGGTAGAGGCACCCTAGAACACACAAGTTGATCCACGTGATCTATTCCTTAGCCGTGTGCGGTGCCCCCTGCCACCATAGTCCTCGATAATACTGTAGCGGAGTTTAGGCGAAGCCCTGCTGCTGTAGTGCATCAAGATCGTCACCACGCCGTCGTGCTGACGGAACTCTTCCCCGACACTTTGCTGGACCGGAGTCCGGGGATCGTCATCGAGCTGAACGTGTGCTCGAACTCGGAGGTGCCGTAGTTTCGGTGCTTGATCGGTTGGATCGTGAAGACGTACGACTACTTCCTCTACGTTGTGTCAACGCTTCCGCAGTCAGTCTGCGTGGGTACGTAGACAACACTCTCCCTTCTCGTTGCTATGCATCACATGATCTTGTGCGTGCGTAGGAAATTATTTGAAATTACTACGAAACCCAACAGAACTCACGATCCAACAGAGTGTCGAGGGAGATCTACGTCAGCACGACGGCGTGATTACAGTGATGCTGATGCTACTGGAACAGGGCTTCACCTAAGCACAACTACGATATGACCGAGGTGAATTATGGTGGAGGGGGGCACCGCACACGGCTACGAGATCAATGATCAACTTCTGTGTCTATGGGGTGCCCCCTCCCCCCGTATATAAAGGAGTGGAGGAGGGGGAGAGGGCCGGACTCCTAGGCATGCCGAAGGGGGGAGTCCTACTCCCGATGGGAGTAGGATCCCCCCTTCCCTAGTTGGAGTAGGAGAGGGAAGGAAGGGGGAGAAGGAGAGAAGGAAAGGGGGCCGACCCCTCCTCCAATTAGGATTGGGATTGGGGGGGCGCCCCCATCTTGGCCGCCCCCTCCTCCTTTCCACTATGGCCCATTAAGGCCCATTGACTCCCCGGGGGGTTCCGGTAACCCTCCGGTACTCCGCTATATGCCCGAACTCTCTCAAAACCTTTCTGATGTCCAAACATAGTCATCCAATATATCGATATTTATGTCTTGACCATTTTGAGACTCCTCGTCATGTCCGTGATTACATCTGGGACTCCAAACTACCTTCGGTACATCAAAACACATAAACTCATAATACCGATCGTCATCGAACGTTAAGCGTGCAGACCTTACGAGTTCGAGAATTATGTAGACATAATCGAGACACGTCTCTGGTCAATAACCAATAGCGAAACCTACATGTTCATATTGGCTCCCACATATTCTACGAAGATCTTTAACGGTCAAACCGCATAACAACATACGTTGTTCCCTTTGTCATCGGTATGTTACTTGCCCGAGATTCAATCGTCGGTATCTCAGTACCTAGTTCAATCTCGTTACCGGCAAGTCTCTTTACTCGTTCCGTAATGCATCATATCGTAACTAACCCATTAGTTACATTGCTTGCAAAGCTTATAGTGATGTGCATTATCGAGATGGCCCAGAGATACCTCTCCGATACTCGGAGTGACAAATCCTAATCTCGGTCTATGCCAACTCAACAAACACCATCGAAGATACCTGTAGAGCATCTTTATAGTCACCCAGTTACGTTGTGACATTTGATAGCACACTAAGTGTTCCTCCGGTATTCAGGAGTTGCATGATCTCATAGTCATAGGAACATGTATAAGTTATGGAGAAAGCAATAGCAACAAACTAAACGATCATCATGCTAAGCTAACGGATGGGTCAAGTCAATCACATCATTCTCTAATGATGTGATCCCGTTAATCAAATGATAACTCGTGTCTATGGTCAGGAAACATAACCATCATTGATTCAACAAGCTAGTCAAGTAGAGGCATACTAGTGACACTCTGTCTATGTATTCATACATGTACTAAGTTTCCGGTTAATACAATTCTAGCATGAATAAAAAACATTTATCATGATATAAGGACATATAAATAACAACTTTATTATTGCCTCTAGGGCATATTTCCTTCAGTCTCCCACTTGCACTAGAGTCAATAATCTAGATTACATTGTAATGGTTCTAACACCCATGGAGTCTTGGTGCTGATCATGTTTTGCTCATGAGAGAGGCTTAGTCAACGGGTCTGCAACATTCAGATCCGTATGTATCTTGCAAATCTCTATGTCTCCCTCGTTGACTTGATCGCGGATGGAATTGAAGCGTCTCTTGATGTGCTTGGTTCTCTTGTGAAATCTAGATTCTTTTGCCAAGGCAATTGCACCAGTATTGTCACAAAAGATTTTCATTGGACTCAATGCACTAGGTATGACACCTAGATCGGATATGAACTCCTTCATCCAGACTCCTTCATTTGCTGCTTCCGAAGCAACTATGTACTCCGCTTCACATGTAGATCTCGCCACGACGCTCTACTTGGAACTGCACCAACTGACAGCTCCACCATTTAATAAAAATATGTATCCGGTTTAGGGCTTAGAGTCATCTGGATCAGTGTCAAATCTTGCATCGACGTAACCGTTTACGACGAGCTCTTTGTCATCTCCATAAACGAGAAACATATCCTTAGTCCTTTTTAGGTATTTTAGGATGTTCTTGACCGCTGTCCAGTGACCCACTCCTGGATTACTTTGGTACCTCCCTGCTAAACTAATAGCAAGGCACACATTAGGTCTGGTACACAGCATTGCATACATGATAGAACCTATGGCTGAAGCATAGGGAATGACTTTCATTTTCTTTCTATCTTCTGCAGTGGTCGGGCATTGAGTCTGACTCAACTTCACACCTTGTAACATAGGCAAGAAGCCATTCTTTGCCTGATCCATTTTGAACTTCTTCAAAACTTTGTCAACGTATGTGCTTTGTGAAAGTCCAATTAAGCGTCTTGATCTATCTCTATAGATCTTGATGCCCAATATATAAGCAGCTTCACCGAGGTCTTTCATTAAAAAATTCTTATTAAAGTATCCTTTTATGCTATTCAGAAATTCTGTATCATTTCTGATCAACAATATGTCATCTACATATAATATCAGAAATGCTATGGAGCTCCCACTCACTTTCTTGTAAATACAGGCTTCTCCAAAAGTCTGTATAAAACCATATGCCTTGATCACACTATCAAAGCGTATATTCCAACTCCGAGAGGCTTGCACCAGTCCATAAATGGATCGCTGGAGCTTGCACACTTTGTTAGCACCTTTTCGATCGACAAAACCTTCTGGTTGTATCATATACAACTCTTCTTTAAGATATCCATTAAGGAATGCAATTTTGACATCCATTTGCCAAATTTCATAATCATAAAATGTGGCAATTGCTAACATGATTCGGACGGACTTAAGCATCGCTACGAGTGAGAAGGTCTCATCGTAGTCAACTCCTTGAACTTGTCAAAAACCTTTTGAAACAAGTCGAGCTTTGTGGACAATAACATTACCTTCAGCGTCAGTCTTGTTCTTGAAGATCCATTTATTCTCTATGGCCTGCCGATCATCGGACAATTCAACCAAAGTCCACACTTTGTTCTCAAACATGGATCCCATCTCAAATTTCATGGCCTCAAGCCATTTTGCGGAATCTGGGCTCATCATCGCTTCCTCATAGTTCGTAGGTTTGTCATGGTCAAGTAACATGACCTCCATAACAGGATTACCGTACCACTCTGGTGCGGATCTTACTCTGGTTGACCTACGTGGTTCAGTAGTAACTTGATCAGAAGTTTCATGATCATCATCATTAGCTTCCTCACTTACTGGTGTAGGAATCACTGGAACTGATTTTAGTGATGAACTACTTTCCAATAATGGAGCAGGTACAATTACCTCATCAAGTTCTACTTCCCTCCCACTCACTTGTTTAGAGAGAAACTCCTTCTCTAGAAATGATCCATTCTTAGCAACGAATATCTTGCCTTCGGATCTATGATAGAAGGTGTACCCAACAGTCTCGTTTGGGTATCCTATGAAGACACATTTCTTCAATTTGGGTTTGAGCTTATCAGGTTGAAGCTTTTCACATAAGCATTGCAGCCCCAAACTTTAAGAAATGACAACTTGGGTTTCTTGCCAAACCACAGTTCATAAGGTGTCGTCTCAACGGATTTAGATGGTGCCCTATTTAACGTGAATGTAGCTGTCTCTAAAGCATAACCCCAAAATGATAGTGGTAAATCAGTAAGAGACATCATAGATCGCACCATATCTAGTAAAGTACGATTACGACGTTCGGACACACCATCACGCTGTGGTGTTCCGGGTGGCGTGAGTTGCGAAACTATTCCGCATTGTTTCAAATGAATACCAAACTCGTAACTCAAATATTCTCCTCCATGATCAGATCGTAGAAACTTTATTTTCTTGTTACGATGATTTTCCACTTCACTTTGAAATTCTTTGAACTTTTCAAATGTTTCAGACTTATGTTTCATTAAGTAGATATACCCATATCTGCTCAAATCATCTGTGAAGGTGAGAAAATAACCATACCCGCCGCGAGCCTCAATATTCATTGGACCACATACATCAGTACGTATGATCTCCAACAAATCTGTTGCTCGCTCCATTGTTCCTGAGAACGGCGTCTTAGTCATCTTGCCCATAAGGCATGGTTCGCAAGTACCAAGTGATTCGCTCCATTGGTCCACATACATCAGTATGTATGATTTCCAATAACTCTGTTGCTCTCTCCATTGTTTTGGAGAACGGAGTTTTTGTCATCTTGCCCATGACCCATGGTTCGCAAGTACCAAGTGATTCATAATCAAGTGATTCCAGAAGTCCATCAGAATGGAGTTTCTTCATGCGCTTTACACCAATATGACCCAAACGGCAGTGCCACAAATAAGTTGCACTATCATTATCAACTCTGCATCTTTTGGCTTCAATACTGTGAACATGTGTATCACTACTATCAAGATTTAGTAAAAATAGACCAATCATCAAGGGTGCATGACCATAAAAGATATTACTCATATAAATAGAACAACCATTATTCTCTGATTTAAATGAATAACCGTCTCGCATCAAAAAGATCCAGATATAATGTTCATGCTTAACGCTGGCACCAAATAACAATTATTTAGGTCTAAAACTAATCAGAAGGTAGATGTAGAGGTAGTGTGCCGACGACGATCACATCGACTTTGGAACCATTTCCCACGCGCATCGTCACCTCGTCCCTAGCCAATCTTCGCTTAATCCGTAGCCCCTGTTTCGAGTTGCAAATGTTAGCAACTGAATCAATATCAAATACCCAGGCACTACTTTGAGCATTAGTAAGGTACACATCAATAACATGTATATCAAATATACCTTTCCCTTTGCCATCTTTCTTCTCCGCCAAATACTTGGGGCAGTTCCGCTTCCAGTGACCAGTCCCTTTGCAGTAGAAGCACTCAGTCTCAGACTTAGGTCCAAACTTGGGTTTTCTTCACTTGAGCAGCAACCGGCTTGCTGTTCTTCTTGAAGTTCCCCTTCTTCCCTTTACCCATTTTCTTGAAACTGGTGGTCTTGTTGACCATTAACACTTGATGCTCCTTCTTGATTTCTACCTCCGCAGCCTTTAGCATTGCGAAGAGCTCAGGAATCGTCTTATCCATCCCTTGCATATTATAGTTCATCACGAAGCTCTTGTAGCTTGGTGGCAGTGATTGAAGAACTATGTCAATGACACTATCATCAGGAAGATTAACTCCCGGCTGAGTCAAGTGGTTGTGGTACCCAGACATTCTGAGTATATGTTCACTGACAGAACTATTCTCCTCCATTTTGCAGCTGTAGAACTTATTGGAGACTTCATATCTCTCAATCCGGGAATTTTCTTGAAATATCAACTTCAACTCCTGGAACATCTCATATGCTCCATGACTTTCAAAATGTCGTTGAAGTCCCGGTTCTATGCCGTAAAGCATGGCACACTGAACTATCGAGTAGTCATCAGATTTGCTCTGCCACGTGTTCATAACATCTGGCGTTGCTCCTGCAGTGGGTTTGTCACCTAGCAGTGCTTTCAGGACGTAATTCTTCTGTGCAGCAATGAGGATAATCCTCAAGTTACGGACCCAGTCCGTGTAGTTGCCACCATCATCTTTCAACTTAGCTTTCTCTAGGAACGCATTAAAATTCAACGAAACAACGGCACGGACCATCTATCTACAACAACATAGACATGCAAAATACTATCAGGTACTAAGTTCATGATAAATTAAAGTTCAATTAATCAAATTACTTAAGAACTCCCACTTAGATAGAAATCTCTCTAATCATCTAAGTGATCACGTGATCCATATCAACTAAACCATGTCTGATCATCACGTGAGATGGAGTGGTTTTCAATGGTGAACATCACTATGTTGATCATGTCTACTATATGATTCACGCTCGACCTTTCGGTCTCAGTGTTCCGAGGCCATATCTGCATATGCTAGGCTCGTCAATTTTAACCTGAGTATTCTGCGTGTGCAAAACTGGCTTGCACCCGCTGTATGTGAATGTAGAGCTTATCACACTCGATCATCACGTGGTGTCTCAGCACGATGAGCTGTAGCAACGGTGCATACTCAGGGAGAACACTTATACCTTGAAATTTAGTGAGAGATCATCTTATAATGCTACCGCCGAACTTAAGCAAAATAAGATGCATAAAGGATAAACATCACATGCAATCAATATAAGTGCTATGATATGGCCATCATCATCTTGTGCCTTTGATCTCCATCTCCAAAGCACCGTCATGATCACCATCGTCACCGGCTTGACACCTTGATCTCCATTGAAGCATCGTTGTCATCTCGCCAAGTATTGCTTCTACGACTATCGCTACCGCTTAGTGATAAAGTAAAGCAATTACATGGCAATTGCATTTCATACAATAAAGCGACAACCATATGGCTCTTGCCAGTTGCCGATAACTGTGTTACAAAACATGATCATCTCATACAATAAAATTTACCATCATGTCTTGACCATATCACATCGCAACATGCCCTGCAAAAACAAGTTAGATGTCATCTACTTTATTGTTGCAAGTTTTACATGGCTGCTACGGGCTGAGCAAGAACCGTTCTTACCTACGCATCAAAAACCACAATGCGATATAGTGATTGCTTTTGATCTTCAGAAAGAACCCTGTTCATTGAATCCGATTCAACTAAAGTTGGAGAAACTGACACCCACCAACCACCTATGTGCGAAGCACGTCGGTAGAACCAGTCTCGCGTAAGTGTACGCGTAATGTCGGTCTGGGCCGCTTCATCAAACAATACCGCTGAATCGAGAAACAGCTAGTGACGGCAAGCAATATGTATATACCCACGCCCACAACTCCTTTGTGTTCTACTCGTGCATATAACATCTACGCATAGATCTGGCTCGGATGCCACTGTTGTGGAACGCAGTAATTTCAAAAAAATTCCTACGCACACGCAAAATCATGGTGATGCATATCAACGAGAGGGGAGAGTGTTGTCTACGTACCCTTGTAGACCGTAAGAGGAAGAGTTATGACAACGCGGTTGATGTAGTCGTACATCTTCACGATTGACGTACCGAAAGTACGGCACCTCCGCGATCTGCACACGTTCGGCTCGGTGACGTCCCACGAACTCATGACACAGCAGAGTGTCGAGGGAGAGCTAGGTCAGCACGACGGCGTGATGGCGGTGATGATGATGCTACCGGAACAGGGCTTCGCTTAAGCACCGCTATGATATGACCGAGGTGGATTATGGTGGAGGGGGGCACCGCACACGGCTAAGAGATCAATGATCAACTTCTGTGTCTATGGGGTGCCCCCTCCCCCCGTATATAAAGGAGTGGAGGAGGGGGAGAGGGCCGGCCTCCTAGGCGCGCCCAAGAGGGGAGTCCTACTCCCGGTGGGAGTAGGATTCCCCCTTCCCTAGTTGGAGTAGGAGAGGGAAGGAAGGGGGAGAAGGAGAGAAGGAAAGGGGGGCAGGCCCCTCCTCCAATTCGGATTGGGCTTGGGGGGCGCTATAACACCCTCGATGCGACTATAGCTCCCACGTGTCGAGGCACGACTTAGAGACATAATCGCATTGAAGGCATATGTCGCAAGTTAGGCAATCTTCACAACATTCCATGTAATATAAATAATAAAGGGGAGATAACATAGTTGGCTTACACTCGCCACGTCAATCAAGTACATAAATAACATTACATCATCCAAACACTCATGGCCCGACTACGGCGCCAAAATAAAAGAGAACCCAACAAGCGACACGGTCCTAATCACCCCCAACTGGGCACCACTATTGATCATCGGGAAAGGAAACATAGTAACGTTGAGAGTCTTCGTCGAACTCCCACTTGAGCTCATACGCGTCTCTTGGAGCGGAATCATCAGGCCCTGCATCTGGTGTAATAGTAATCTGTGAGCCACAGGGACTCAGCAATCTCGCACCCTCGCGATCAAGACTATTTAAGCTTGTAGGTAAGGCAATGTAAATATAAGTGGAGCTGCAGCTAGCGACTAGCAAGTATGGTGGCTAACTTATTCGCAAAAGAGAGCGAGAAGAGGAGGCAAAGCACGAGCGAGAAACTAGAGAACAACCTGCGCAAACATTACTCCAATACCGTGTCCACTTCCCGGACTCCGCCGAGAAGAGGCCATCATGGTAACACACTCGGTTGATTCATTTTAATTAAATTAAGGTTCAAGTTATCTACAACTAGACATTAACAAATTCCCATCTGCCCATAACCGCGGGCACGGCTTTCGAAAGTTCAAATCCCTGCAGGGGAGTCCCAACTTAGCCCATGACAAGCTCTCACGGTCAACGAAGGAATAGACCTCCTCCCAAGATGTTCCGATCAGACTCGGTATCTCGGTAACTCAAGACACTTCGACAGGTTAAAACAAGACCAGCAACACCGCCGAATGTGCCGACAAATCCCGATAGGAGCTGCACATATCTCTTTCTCAGGGCACACTCAGATGAGACTAGCTACGAGTAAAACCAACCCTCAAGTTTCCCCGAGGTGGCCCCGCAGGCAGCTCAGTTCGGACCAACACTCAGAGGAGCACTGGCCCGGGGGGGAGGGGTTAAAATAAGATGACCCTTGGGCTCCGGTAACCCAAGGGAAAAAGAGGCTAGGTGGCGAATGGTAAAACCAAGGTTGGGCATTGCTGGAAAAGCTTTAATCAAGGCGAACTATCAAGGGGTTCCCATTATAACCCAACCGCGTAAGGAACGCAAAATCCGGGAACATAACACCGATATGACGAAAACTAGGGCGGCAAGAGTGGAATAAAACACTAGGTGAGAGGCCGAGCCTTCCACCCTGTACCAAGTATATAGATGCATTAAGATAACAAGATAGTATAATGATATCCCAACAAGTAAATAAATGTTCCAACAAGGAACGGCCTCCAATCTTCACCTGCAACTAGCAACGCTATAAGAGGGGCTGAGCAAAGCGGTAACATAGCCAATCAATGGTTTGCTAGGACATGGTGGGTTAGAGGTTTGACATGGCAATTTGGGAGGCTTGAAAGCAAGTGGTAGGCATCGTAGCATTGGCATAGAAAAAGAGCGAGCAAAACTAGCATAGCAAAGATAATAGTGATTTCGAGGGTATGATCATCTTGCCTGCACAGTTGTCAGAGTTGACTGGATCCTCGAAAGCAAACTCAACGGGCTCCTCGTTAGCGAACTTGTCTCCCGGCTCTACCCAAACAAGACAAACAAGCAACAAGGATACAATCAACCACGTGCAAGGACCAAACAAGATGATGCAAAGATAATATGCTATGCGGGATGCGATGCGGGATGCAAAATGCAAGATATGACAGGAAATGCGTGAACCTGACCTCAACTTGGAAATCCAAGTGTGCCACTGGAAAGATGAGACGAAATCGCTTGAAAATGATATAAAGAACACCGGAATTGGAGTTACGGTTTGGAAATGGCAAGCGGTTCGAATATGACACTGGTCTGCGATTTACAGCAAGTAGCCAACTAAATGCAATGAGATGAACATGATACAGCAACCAAACATGACAACAAAATACATGGCAGGGATGCATTCAAGATGCTTAACAAAAGTCTAGCACTGAGCTACGACCAATTCATCCATTAACAGGTTCAAACAAGCATGGCAAAAATGCATATGACAAACAGATCTCAGACTTAGTGAAATTAACACTTGTCTGGAATTTCAGATCAGGTAGCCCTCTTCGGAGCCACAAAACTACATGTTACAGGACTTGATCATGTCAAAGTAAAGCATGGCATGGAGCTAGTCAAAGATCTTAACAAAAGTCCCTTAGTGACCTTGAGCCAAAAGGGATCAGAAAATACAATTGCAAGCATGTGAACATAGCAAAAACATAATCAGTTTTCAGACTTAGTGAAAAACTGACACATGCTGAAATATAACTCAAGTAGGCATGTTTACGAGCTCGATGCACTCACTACGGTGCAAGTCATGGCAAGACAAGCATACATCCATCAAGAAGGCACAAAAATCAAGCTATACATGGCAAGAACAATAGCATAGCATGCACAGATCAACTACAACATCACCGGCAAAATTGCAAACAAGTTGACAATCTGCCCAGATTCACAAAGTAGCAAAAGTAGAGCTCGATTGACTCAAGCTAGGGTGCTCCATAATTGCAAATAAAGACATGGATGGGTAGATCACTACAATATTAACAAAACATCCTTACTGATCATCCTCAAAAGAGGCACGGATCACTAGGAAACAACATGAACATATGGCAACATGAGATAAACAGCTGCAGGACTTATCCCTGAAAACAGAATTAGCAAGTGCACCACTTTGCAAGCTTGCACAAGTCACCACACACATCCTAAAAATACATGGGTTGCACCTCTGGAAAGATGACAAAACCCTTAACAAAACACATGTAGAGCATCAGGGCATAGCATGCACACATTAATCATGGAAAAAATGACAAAAGTGCTAAACGGAGTAGCAGATCTGACAATTAACTCAAGTAGCCCTTTTCTAACAGCATTTCGGGCATCAAGATGAGCTCAAACGAAAATGATGCAATGGAATGAAATGATGTACTCTCTGAGATGAACATTTTGATATGCTATATCCATGAATCGGAGCTACGGATGCAAAGTTACGGGGCTACGAACATGAGCACTTGAACTGAGAATTCTGAGGACTTAGCCGAATTTTACCACCAGATCTAGGGTTGACTTTGGCGCGGAAGTCGAGGATCGCCGGGATCTGGCCGGAGTTCGCCGGAGGGGGACGCGGGACGGCGCCGGGGAGGTCGGAGGAGGCCGGGGCCGGCCGGATCCGGTCACCGGAGTGGCCGGACGACGGTGGCGGCGCTCGGCGGTGGCGGTGGCCCGCGGAGGCGGCGAGGCGCGATGGCACCGGGCAGCGAGGTCCGGCGGCTGCGGCGCGGCGGCGATGGCGGCTTGGCGGCGGCGGCGGCGAAGGAGGCGGCGGGGCGCGACTGAGGAGGCGGCGGGCGAGGCGGCACGGCTCGCGGGCTCGCGGGGGCCGGCCTTGGGCCTGGTAGGCCCGCGCGGGCGGCGGCGCGGCGAAGTGGGCACGCCCCCACGTGGCGGCGCGCGATTGGGCGGCTGTGGCGGCCGGACGTGTCCGGTTAGGCGGCGGACATGTCCGGCGGCGGGGAGATTTTTTTTAGGGTTAGGGGGGAGAGGATCCGCGAATTTGGAATGGGGGGGTGTATATATAGGCATAGGGGGAGCTAGAAGAGTCCAAATGAGGTGCGGTTTTCGGCCACGCGATCATGATCGAACGCTCTAGATGATGGAGCAGAGTTAGGTGGGTTTTTGGCCAAATTGGAGGGGTGTTGGGCTGCAACACACACGAGGCCTTTTCGGTCCCTCGGTTAACCGTAGGAGTATCAAACGAAGTCCAAATGGTACGAAACTTGACAGGCGGTCTACCGGTAGTAAACCAAGGCCGCTTGGCAAGTCTCGGTCCAATCCGGAAATGTTTAATCCCCACACACGAAAGAAAGCTAGAAATGACCACCGGAGGAGAACGAAGCGCCGGAATGCAAAACGGACAACGGGGAAAATGCTCGAATGCATGAGACGAACACGTATGCAGATGCAATGCACATGATGACATAATAAAAGATGCATGACAACGATAACAACACACGGAGACAAAAACCCGAATCCGAGATAATAAATTAACTCAAAGCCGGAAATGACAAGGGTTGGAGTACAAATAGGGAAAGTTACATCCGGGATGTTATAGGCGCCCCCACCTTGGCCTCCTCCTCCTCCTTTCCACTATGGCGCATTAAGGCCCATTGACTCCCCGGGGGGTTCCGGTAACCCCCTGATACTCCGGTATATGCCCGAACTCTCTCAAAACCTTTCTGATGTCCAAACATAGTCATCCAATATATCGATCTTTATGTCTCGACCATTTCGAGACTCCTCATCATGTCCGTGATCACATCCGGGACTCCGAACTACCTTCGGTACATCAAAACACATAAACTCATAATATCGATCGCCACCGAACGTTAAGCGTGCGGACCCTACGGGTTCGAGAACTATGTAGACATAACCGAGACACGTCTCCGGTCAATAAACAATAGCGGAACCTGGATGTTCATATTGGCTCCCACATATTCTACGAAGATCTTTATCGGTCAAACCGCATAACAACATACGTTGTTCCCGTTATCATCGGTATGTTACTTGCCCGAGATTCGATCATCGGTATCTTAGTACCTAGTTCAATATCGTTACCAGCAAGTCTTTTTACTCGTTCCGTAATGCATCATCCCGTAACTAACTCATTAGTTACATTGCTTGCAAGGCTTATAGTGATGTGCATTACCGAGAGGGCCTAGAGATACCTCTCCGATACTCGGAGTGAGAAATCCTAATCTCGATCTATGCCAACTCAACAAACACCATCGGAGATACATATAGAGCATCTTTATAGTCACCCAGTTACGTTGTGACGTTTGATAGCACACTAGGTGTTCCTCTAGTATTCGGGAGTTGCATGATCTCATAGTCATAGGAACATGTATAAGTTATGGAGAAAGCAATAGCAACAAACTATACGATCATCGTGCTAAGATAACGGATGGATCATGTCAATCACATCATTCTCTGATGATGTGATCCCATTAATAAAATGAAAACTCATGTCTATGGTCAGGAAACATAACCATCATTGATTCAACGAGCTAGTCAAGTAGAGGCATACTAGTGACACTCTGTTTATCTATGTATTCACACATTTACTAAGTTTCCGGTTAATACAATTCTAGCATGAATAATAAACATTTATCATGATATAAGGAAATATAAATAACAACTTTATTATTGCCTCTAGGGCGTATTCCCTTCATATCAGAGAGGTATCTCCGGGCCCTCTCAATAATACACATCATAAGCTTGCAAGCAAATGACTAAGGAGTTAGTCACAAGGTGATGTACTACGGAACAAGTAAAGAGACTTGACGGTAACTAGATTGAACTAGGTATGAATATACCAACGATCGAATCTCAGGCAAGTAACATACCGATGGACAAAGGGAATTACGTATGTTGTCATAACGGTTCGACCAATAAAGATCTTCGTATAATATATAGGAGCCAATATGGGCATCTAGGTTCCACTATTGGTTTTTGATCGGAGAGGTGTCTTGATCATCTCTACATAGTTCTCGAACCCATAGGGTCCGCACGCTTAACGTTCGTTGACGATATAGTGTTATATGTTTTCGTGACCAAATGTTGTTCGGAGTCCCGGATAAGATCACGGACATGACGAGAAGTCTCGAAATGGTCGAGAGGTAAATATTGATATATAGGACGATGGTATTTGGACACCGAAAGTGTTTCGGGACGTACCGGGAAGGAATGGGGTCACCGGAAGGGGTTCCGGGCACCCCCCGGCAAGTTTGGGCCTTATGGGCCAAAGGAGGGGACAGACCAGCCCACAAGGGGGCTGGTGTGCCCCCTCCCTTGTTTGTCCAGCCCTAGGAAAGGAAAGGGGGGAGGGCTAGCCCCTCCCGCCTTTCCCTCTCATGGGAAAAAGGAAAGGGGGGGACCATCCTCCCCTGCCTTTCCCCGCACTGCAAATAAGGAAAGGGGGTGCGGCTTGGGAGGGACCCCAAGTAGGATTCCTCCTACTTGGGCGCCTCCTTTGGCTGCTCCTCCCTCCCCCACCTATATATATGTGGGACGGGGCACCTAGCACACAACAGATCAATTGCTTAGCCGTGTGTTGCGCCCCCCTCCACCGTTTACACCCCCGGTCATATTTTCGTGGTGCTTAGGCAAAGCCCTGCGGAGATCACTTCACCATCACCGTCATCATCCCGTCGTGCTGTCGGAACTCATCAACTATCTCACCATCTTGCTGGATCAAGAAGGCGGAGGACGTCACTGATCCAAACGTGTGCAGAATGCGGAGGTGTCGTACGTTCGGTACTTGATCAGTTGGAGCGCTAAGAAGTTTGACTACATCGACCGCGTTAACAAATGCTTCCGCTTACGGTCTACGAGGGTACATAGACACACTCTCCTCTCTCGTTGCTACCCATCTCCATGGATAGATCTTGTGTGTGCGTAGAAAGTTTTTGTTTTCCATGCAACGTTCCCCAAGAGTGGCATCATGAGCCAGGTCTATGCGTAGATGATATGCATGAGTGCAACACAAATGAGTTGTGGGAGGTGATGTCATACTGCTTACCACCAACGAATTATTTTGATTCGGCGGCATTGTGGGATGAAGCGGCCCGGACCAACCTTACATGTCCACGCATGAGACTGGTTCCACCGACAGACATGCAACTAGTTTGGCATAAAGGTGGCTGGCGGGTGTCTGTTTCTCCTAATTTAGTTGAATCGAATTTGACTATGGACGGTCCTTGAAGAAGGTTAAAACAGCAAACTTGTTGAATCACCATTGTGGTTTTTGCGTAGGTAAGAACGGTTCTTGCTAGAAGCACGTAGCAGACACATAAAACTTGCAACAACAAAGTAGATAACTTGTTTTTGCGGGGCATGTTGTGATGTGATATGGTCAAGATATGATGTGATATATGTTGATGTATGAGATGATCATGTTTTGTAATATCGACAACCGGCAGGAGCCTTAGGGTTGTCTCCTTATTGTATAAAGTACAAGCGCCATGTAATTGCTTTACTTTATCACTATGAGTTAGCGATAGTTGTAGAAGAAATAGTTGGCGTGACGACCTTGACGCAACGATGCTACGGTGGAGATCAAGGTGTCGAGTTGGTGACGATGGAGATCATGGCAATGCTTTGGAGATGGAGATCAAAAGCACAAGATGATGATGGCCATATCATGTCACATATTTTGATTGCATGTGATGTTTATCTTTTATGCATCTTATTTTGCTTAGAACGGCGGTAGCATTATAAGATGATCCCTTCACTTAATTTCAAGATAGAAGTATTCTCCCTGAGTATGCACCGTTGCTACAGTTCATCATTTCGAGACACCACGCGATGATCAGGTGTGATAGACTCTACGTCCACATACAACGGGTGTAAGACAGTTTTTCACATGCGGAATACTTGGGTTAAACTTGACGAGCCTAGCATGTACAGACATGGTCTCGGAACACTGGAGACCGAAAGGTCGAACATGAGTCATATAGTAGATATGATCAACATAGAGATGTCACTATTGATGACTACCCCATCTCACGTGATGATCGCACATGGGTTAGTTGATTTGGATCATGTATCACTTAGATAACTTGAGGGATGTTTATTTAAGTGGGAGTTCTTTAGTAATTTGATTAACTGAACTTAATTTATCATGAACTTAGTCTTAATAAGTTTTGTATATCTATGTTGTAGATCAATAGCTCGCGTTATAGCTCCCCTATATTTTTGATATTTTCCTAGAGAAAAATAAGTTGAAAGATGATAGTAGCAATGATGCGGACTGGGTCCGTGATCTGAGGATTATCCTCATTGCTGCATAGAAGAATTATGTCCTTGATGCACCGCTAAGTGACAGACCTATTGCAGAAGCAGATGCAGATGTTATGAACGTTTGTGAAGCTCGATATGATGACTACTTAATAGTTTAGTGCACCATGCTTTACGGCTTAGAACCGGGACTTCAAAAAATTTTTGAACGCCATGGAGCATATGAGATGTTCCTAGAGATGAAATTGGTATTTCAGACTCATGCCCATGTCAAGAGGTATGAGACCTCTGACAAGTACTTTGCCTACAAGATGGAGGAGAATAGCTCAACCAATGAGCATGTGCTCAGAATGTCTGGATACTACAATCGCTTGATAAGATAGTGATTGACAAAGTTCTCTAGTCACTATCACCAAGCTACTAGGACTTCGTGATGAACGATAATATGCAAGGGATGATAAAAATGATTCCCGAGCTCTTCGCAATGCTGAAATCGGTGATGGTAGAAATCAAGAAAGAGCATCAAATATTGATGGTTAAGAAGACCACTAGTTTCAACAAAAAGGGCAAGGGAAAGAGAGGGAACTTCAAGAAGAATGGCAGGAAAGTTGCCGCTCGCATGAAGAAGCCCAAAGCTGGACCCAAGCCTGAAACTGAGTGCCTCTACTGCAAAGGAAATGGTCACTGGAAATGGAACTTCCCCAAATACTTGGCGGATAAGAAGGATGGCAAAGTGAACAAAGGTATATTTGATATACATGTTATTGATGTGCACCTTACTAGTATTAATAGTAGCCCCTGGGTATTTGATACCAGTTCAATTGCTAAGATTAGTAACTCAAAATAGGAGTTGCAAAATAAATAGAGACTAGTTAAGGGCGAGGCGACGATGTGTGTTGGAAGTGATTCCAAGGTTGATACGATCACCATCGCACACTACCTTCAGGATTAGTGTTGAACCTAAATAAATGTTATTTGGTGTTTGCGTTGAGTATGAATGTGATTTGATCATGTTTATTGCAATACGGTTATTCATTTATGTCAGAGAACAATTGTTGTTCTATTTACACGAATAAAACCTTTTATGGTCATACACCCAATATTAATGGTTTATTGAATCCCGATCATAGTGATACACATAATATTGATGCCAAAATATGTAAAGTTGATAATGATAGTGCAACATATTTGTGGCACTGCCGTTTAAGTCATATTGGTGTAAAGTGCATGAAGAAACTCCATGCAGATGTGATTTTGGAATCACTTGATTATGAATCATTTGATACTTGTGAACCATGCCTCATGGGCAGATTGACTAAAACTCCGTTCTCCGGAACAATGGAGCGAGCTAACGACTTATTGGAAATAATACATACCGATGTATGCGGTCCGATGAGTGTTGAAGCACGCGGCGGGTATTGTTATTTTCTGACCTTCACAAATGATTTGAGTAGGTGTGGGTATATCTACTTGATGAAACACAAGTCTGAAACATTTGAAAAGTTCAAAGAATTTCAGAGTGAAGTGGAGTATCATCGTAACAAGAAAATAAAGTTTCTACGGTCTGACCGTGGAGGCAAATGTTTGAGTTACGAGTTTGGCCTTCATTTAAAACAATGTGGAATAGTTTCACAACTCACGCCACCTCAAACACCACAGCGTAATGGTGTGTCCAAACATCGTAACCATACTTTATTAGATATAGTGCGATCTATGATGTCTCTTACCAATTTACCACTATCGTTTTGGGGTTATGCATTAGAGACAGCCGCATTCACATTAAATAGGGAACCGTCTAAATCTATTGAGACGACACCGCATGAACTATGGTTTTGCAAGAAACCTAAGCTGTCGTTTCTTAAAGTTTGGGGATGCGATGCTTATGTCAAAAGGCTTCAGCCTGATCAGCTCGAACCTAAATCGGAGAAGTGTGTCTTCATATGATACCCTAAAGAAACTATTGGGTACACCTTTTACCACAGAACCAAAGGCAAGATCTTTGTTGCTAAAAATGGGTCCTTTCTAGAGGAGTTTTCTCTCGAAAGAAGTGAGTAGGAGGAAAGTAGAACTTGATGAGGTAATTGTACCTTCTCTCGAATTGGAGAGTAGCACATCAGAGAAACCCGTTCTCGTGATGCCTACACCAACTAAAGAGGAAGCTAATGATGATGATCATGAAACTTCGGATCAAGTTACTATTGGACTTCGTAGGTCGAACAGAGCATGTTCCGCACCAGAGTGGTATGGTAATCATGTCCTGGAAGTCATGTTATTAGACCATGACGAACCTACGGACTATGAAGAAGCTATGATGAGCCCAGATTCCGATAAATGGCTTGAGGCCATGAAATCTGAGATAGGATCCATGTATGAGAACAAAGTGTGGACTTTGGTGGATTTGCCCAATGATCAGCAAGCCATTGAGAATAAATGGATTTTCAAGAAAGACATACACAGATGGTAATATCACTATCTACAAAGCTCACTTGTCACAAGAGTGTTTTTGACAAGTTCAAGGGGTTGACTACAATGAGACTTTCTCACCCGTAGCGATGCTTAAGTTTGTCCGAATCATGTTAGCAATTGCCGCATTTTATAATTATGAAATCTGGCAAATGGATGTCAAAAACTGCATTCCTTAATGGATATTAAAGAAGAGTTGTATATGATGCAACCAGAAGTTTTGTCGATCCTAAATGTGCTAACAAAGTGTGCAAGCTCCAGCGATCCATCTATGGACTGGTGCAAGCATCTCAGAGTTGGAATATAGACTTTGATGAGGTGATCAAAGCTTATGGGTTTTTACAGACTTATGGTGAAGCCTATATTTACAAAAAAGTGAGTGGGAGCTCTGTAGCATTTCTGATATTATATGTGGATGACATATTATTGATTGGAAATGATATAGAATTTCTGAATAGCATAAAAAGAATACTTGAATAAGAATTTTTCAATGAAAGACCTCGGTGAAGCTACTTATATATTGGGCATCAAGATCTATAGGGATAGATCGTGAGGCTTAATATGACTTTCACAAAACACATACCTTGACAAGATTTTGAAGAAGTTCAAAATGGATCAGTCAAAGAAAGGGTTCTTGCCTGTGTTGCAAGGTGTGAAGTTGAGTAAGACTCAAAACCCGACCACGGCAGAAGATAGAGAGAGAATGAAAGTCATTCCCTATGCCTCGGCCATAGGTTCTATAAAGTATGCCATGCTATGTACCAAACCTATTGTGTACCTTTCCATGAGTTTGGCAAGGGGGTACAATAGTGATCCAGGACTAGATCACTGGATAACGGTCAAAATTATCCTTAGTTACCTAAGAGGACTAAGGAGATATTTCTCGATTATGGAGGTAATAAAGAGTTCATTATTTTATATTATATTTCCTAGTTTGGCCAGCCCTAGGGAAGGAAAAGGGGGAGGGCTAGCCCCTCCAGCCTTTCCCTCTCATGGGAGAAAGGAAAGGGGGGCACCACCCTCCCCTGCCTTTCCCCGCACTCCAAATAAGGAAAGGGGGCGCAGCTTGGGAGGGACCCCAAGTAGGATTACTTCTACTTGGGCGCCTCCTTTGGCTGCTCCTCCCTTCCTCCCACCTATATATATGTGGGAGGGGGCACCTAGCACACAACAAATCAATTGCTTAGCCGTGTGCGGCTGCCCCTCCACCGTTTACACCTCGGTCATATTTTCGTGGTGCTTAGGCGAAGCCCTGTGGAGATCACTTCACCATCACCGTCACCATGCCGTCGTGTTACCGGAACTCATCCACTACCTTGCCGTCTTGATGGATCAAGAAGGCGGAGGACGTCACTGGGCTGAATGTGTGCAGAACGCGGAGGTGCCGTACGTTCGGTACTTGATAGATTGGAGCTCGAAGAAGTTCGACAACATCAACCACGTTAGCAAACGCTTCCACTTACGGTCTACGAGGGTACGTAGACACACTCTCCCCTCTTGTTGCTATGCTTCTCCACGGATAGATCTTGCGTGTGCGTAGAAGAGTTTTGTTTTCCATGCAACGTTCCCCAACAAGACAACCCCCTCGCTCCGGGCCATGTAGCGCCGCTCCTGCCAGGAGGCATCAAGGACCACGGGGACACACCTATAAGATAGGAGAACAACAGAACCCTCCCGCTCCAGAGATGCGAACGCGGTATGCTAGAGAAGAGGCAAACCCGACGATGTGGGCTATTTACACCCAAGAGGGGTCGAGGTTCCATGACGATGCCCTTAAGAGGGTGATGACACCAGACACCACTTTCGTCGAGCCCGAAAAGGGACTAAGGTTTTCACCCCAGAACCCTGGCACCATGAGAGGACCCATAGCAATGCACACTAGAGGGGAGCGACACCTGTAGGTGCCACCGTTGTCGTCGCCCGAAGCCCAATGCTTTCGCTCAGACCCACACAAGTGCCACTCACAGACACAAGGTTGCTGACACACCCCACAAGGGAGGGGCATGACCTCCCATGCTAGGCCTCCAGATCCAGACCAGGGATCACCATCGTGGAAGCCACGATGACACCAGGATGACACGAACCGCGGGTGAGTGGATCCGTCGAGCCAAAGTGCTGCCACGATCGGGAGCTACCAAATCCAACGCCGCTCCACGTGCCCAGGATCCCATACATGAAGGAATATACCAACTGGATCTTACCATCCTCACGTCCAGGGTGTAAATCCTTAGGGTTAGCCAACAATATCGTCGTTCTGGTAGCCTGAAGAGGGGCCGCCAGAGTGGTAGGCCATAGGCCCATAGCAAACTGGACCCCATCCAGCCCGTGGCGCCTTCCACCCCTAGCCCTAGATCTACACCACCAACCACCAGAAACAGGCATGCCACCAACACTCATCGTCGACCAAGGCAAGCCGAATGAGCCCTCACACCGCGCTATCAGGGCGGGTGTTCACCTCGCATCGTCCAGAGCACCGAAGCGCAAACACGAGCATGCAGGAGCTTGATGCCACGTTGCCACCACGAGCCATGCCCGCAGCCCGCTATGACCCACCAAGCCCCGCCACCGCACATCAACCTGTACGTGCGGAGGGGCACCACCCACCACCTCTGACAGTCACCAGTCGCCAGGCCTCTGACAACCGGCCGCCGTAGCCCCTAGCCACTATCTGTCGTGCCTGGAGACTCCAGCCACCAGTGCCACCCGTGTCACCCATTTGTCCTAGATCCTAAATCGATATCCCGTTGCCGCCACGGGTGCACCAGCCACTGTGCTACGCCGCCACGCCCCACGAATGCGATGTGCCTCTGCCCGAGGAGGATGCCCCACACCATCTCCAGTTGAGAAGGTGAGAGAATGAGCCCCCTCACCGTCGGCACTACCAGGGCTTTGCCCGACGACACGAACTGATGGATGCGAGGAGAGGGGGGCGCTAAACCGACAACGATTTAGGGTTTCCCCTAGTCGCATGTGGGGACGATTCGGGTGGGAGAGGTAGAAGAATTTTATGTTTTTATCTTGGTTAGCTCAGTTCCTTTATTGTGTTAAGAGTACGTCTTTTACATATAGAGGCCGAATAAAAGAATTGGGAACACTAAAAATCTGACATCAAATTTCTTGACATGGCAAATCTAATTTTTTTATAGCAATTTATATTGGCGAGATGATGTCAAATATAGTTTGCAAGCATAATAATTTTCTAGCAAAAAATAAACCAAGACAGATTTGCCGTACTCATCAACTAAACTTGCTATCCTTGAAGAACATGATTTGCCATGAAAAATATTCGATTTGGCATGCTAAAAAATCTGATGTCGGATTTGCAGCGGAGTCCAGAAAAATAGACAGACTGAATAAAATTTAGGGCTTCATCCAACCATGTTTGAACGTGATTACATTAGCATGCCTCCTCAGCAGGGTATCTGTCACCTCATTCTATTTTCTGGAGTAGTGACCAGTGAGTATAGGTACTTCCGCGAACTCCTTCAAAACTAGTACACAGTCTGCATAGATTGTGTTAGAGTATACCGTATGTGCGCTTGTATAGCTTCGCACATACGTATGACAGTTAACCGTGTTGCCCCTTGTATAGGTTAGTGGCGTATGTCCTCGAGTAGTGGCTCACCCCATGATCTCCATTAGTCCGGTGTGGCTCCGCAAGTGTACATATACCCATTGCCTACGTGCTAATGAGATGTGTGTGAGTTCTCTCCCTAATCTTCAGTTAACATGGTATCAGATACCCCCCCCCGGATCTTGCTTCCACTGCCGCTATGGAGCACGCCGACGACCCTGCCATTGACGTTGTTCCCCTGGCCAACGCTCCCCCCGTCCCTGCTGCTGGCGCTCTCCCGTCGCCTGCCACCACGCCACCTGCTACCGCGCCGTTGGTCGCCTCCCTAGCTCTCCCACCTCCTGCTCCCGCAGTCGCCGCTGCGTCCCTGCCTTCCTTCTTCCCGTCCTTGGTCCTTCAGACTGGCGACATTCGCCGTCATGTGTTGGTCACGCTCGACCTGCTCGCCGGCAACTATACGCAATGGCACCGCCACTTTGACACTGTCATCGGCATGTTTGGTCTGCGCGATCACGTCGACTCCGCGGCGGTCTCTCGCCTCGACGACCCCGAGTGGATGATGGCGGATCACGTCATGGTGCACTGGCTCTACACCACCATCTCGCCGGAGCTCCTCGACGATGTCATGCAGCCGGAGGACACCGCGCTCGTCGTGTGGACGGCCGTCGACGACATCTTCCGCGACAACCACCTTACACACGCCTTCTACGTCGACGCCGAGTACCACGCGCTGGTGCAAGGAGACATGTCGATCATGCAGTACTGCACACGGTTGAAGACCTTCACCGACCAACTGCGCGACCTCGGCCAGCCCGTCTCCGAGCCCCGCCAGGTCTTTCATCTCCTTTGTGAGTTGAGCCGGCAGTACCACTCCGCCATCCCGAACATCACCTCTCAGGTTCCGCTCCCCTCCTTCCTGCAAGTTCGCTCGTTCTTACTGCTGGAGGAACACCGTGCAGAGCAGACCGCACGCATTCAGTCCGCCCACGCCCTCGTCGCCGGGCGCGGCTCCGCTCCTGCACCAGCACCTCCCGCGCCAGCCTCCGACAACACCCGTGGGCGCGGCCGTTCTTGTCGCTGTGGCCGTGGCGGCTCTTCCCCGACACCACCTGTGGCTCCGCGTCCGCCCAGCGTTCCTGCTCCGGCGCCCGGCGCCAACTCGTCGACGGGTCTCGTCCAGGCCTAGCCCGTGGCCTGGCGCGCTCCGGGCTCTAGTGTGCTGGGTCCGCGCCCCGGCACGCCGCCCCAGCAGGCGATGTTCGCCGCGCCCTCCATGGGCGCGCCCGCACCGTACACCTTCGCCCCCCGGGAGGTTCGCCCCCTGGCTATGCACCGCCGGCCGGCTACGGCGCCCCGGGCGCTTCTTCCTCCTCCCAGTCCCCGGCGTGGGACATGGCCTCCTTTCAAGCGGCCCTGCACAGCGCCACGGCTGGCCCCTCAACCTCAGGGTCCACCCCAGAGTGGTACCTTGACTCTGGCGCCGCGACACACATGTCTTCATCGCTGGGTAACCTCCTTTCCGTCCGTCCCTCCTTCTCTGATTCTCACATCATTGTGGGCAGTGGTGAGTGCCTGCCGATCACACACGTCGGCACCGGCTCTCTCATCGCCGGCACCTCGCCCATTCAACTCCGCAACATGCTCGTTTCTCCTTCTCTCATTAAAAATCTTCTCTCTGTCCGGCAACTCTGCCGCGATAATCCCGTTTCGGTTGAATTTGACGCTTGTGGTTTCTCTGTTAAGGACCTCCGAACCAAGGTGGTGATCCTCCGTTGTGATTCTAATGGCGACCTCTATCCAGTGGGCACTCTGGCGCCTTGCTCTTCACGGTCCTTCACCGGTATTGCCGACACGGACCTCTGGCACCAGTGTCTAGGGCACCCCGGGGCTGCCTTGCTCTGCCTCGTCGCCGATCATCTTCCACTGGCCTTCAGCAAAGATGCACATCATGTCTGTAGCAACTGTCATTTAGGCAAACACAAACGTCTTCCTTTTCAGTCATCTAGCAGTAGCAGCATGTTTCCATTTCGGCTCTTGCATCTTGATGTATGGACCTTGCCGGTTGTAAGCATCTCGGGATATCAATTCTATTTGGTTGTGCTCGACGATTTCACTTACTATGCTTGGACTTTCCCGCTCAAACACAAGTCGGAAATATTTGCCATTCTGCTTGAGTTCTTTGCCTACGTCCAGACACAATTTCAGCTCCCTGTCCTCGCGCTTCAGACCGACAACGGCTGCGAGTTCGACAATGCTGTTGTCCACTCCTTCCTCGCTCGCCATGGCGCACACTTCGGCCTTTCCTGCCCATACACAAGCCTGCAAAACAGCAAAGATGAACGGGTCCTCCGCCCACTGAATGACGGGGTGCGCGCTCTCCTGTTTCACGCCGGCATGCCGGCGCGCTTCTGGGCTGAGGCGCTCAACACCGCCACCTACCTCCTCAATCGCCGGCCCTGCCGCGCCACCGCCCCCCGGACCCCACACGCCCTCCTGCTCGGTGTCGAGCCCGATTACTCTCCGCTCCGTGTGTTCGGGTGCTTGTGCTTTCCCAACCTTGCATCCACGGCGCGCCACAAGCTCGACCACCGTTCCGTTGCGTGCGTGTTTCTTGGCTACCCATCTGATCACCGTGGCTACCGGTGTTTTGACCCTGTCACTCGGCGTGTGTTCACCTCGTCCGCTCCTGCCGTGCCCACGGATGTCTTCCTTGATTTCCGAACCAGTCTTTGTGTCGCCGCCGCCGACGTCCAGACTGCCAAGGGGAGGGGGGGGTGTTAGAGTATACCGTATGTGCGCTTGTATAGCTTTGCACATACGTACGACAATTGACAGTGCTGCCCCTTGTATAGATTAGTGGCGCACGTCCTCGTGTAGTGGCTCACCCCCATGATCTCCACTAGGCCGGTGTGGCTCCGCAAGGGTACATATACCCACTGCCTACGTGCTAATGAGATGTGTGTGAGTTCTCTCCCTAATCTCCAGTTAACAGATTGGTCTAGCAGTGAAGGATTCGCCCTAGTTGACGATGGTTTGGATCGCAGCCTTTTTTTTAGCAACCAGGCTATTCGAGTTGACGACAATGCGATTGCAGCCCAATTGAATGGCCAGCTGCAATCCGTTCTTTAGTGCTAAGGCCTAAACTAACAAACCTACTAGTCAAGATTAGGGTAGTAGCTTCATCCAATGACACATCGACACGTAGAGCTTCACTATCACGAGCCCCAAATTGATCATGCGCAAACGTTCAGCGCCAAGCCATACGTGATACGGCGCGCCCCAATTGCGAACCGTGCTAGGCATGCACATCATCAAATCAGTGAAAATGGACGAAATTGACCCTTTCATGAAACTTCAACACAAAATGACCATAATCTTAAAATATTTCACAAATTGATCATTTTTGCATGACATCCGAGGCTGAGGCGCCATGCTAGATAGCATAACGCTCTGGCCGCGACATCTAGCATGACACCCGGGCTAAGGATTCATACTATGACGCCCTAGTCCTGGGCGTCATTCAAAAAGGACAGTTTATGATTTTTTTAGAATGAGGTTATTTTATGTTGAAGTTAGAAAAGGGCCAGTTTTGTTCATTTTCATATCAAATCATGCATTATTAGGATCAGGGTGATGTTGTACTGTCGTGGTCGATCCACAGGAGTGTGGCGTGGATGCCGCGTCGCGCGGTATAGCAACGTCCATTCGAGAAAACATACCCAAGTGGCATCTGCTGCTAAAACATCCAAATCGGGCTTTCTTTAGAAGAACATTTTTTATAACTCATAAAGGATGGCGCATGATCTGTCGATCGCTTGATGCCGACGAGCAGATCATCGCAAAATAGCAATAATGTGGATGAGTAGTTAGGAGTTCTTTTTCTTGGACTAGTTACGGGTAGGTGGTGTTGCAGTGTTACGCTCGTGTGTGGGGCTTAGAAAGCAATCAGTATGGGAAGGCTTGCGCACTGCTCCCAATAATTTTGGTTTCTATAGCTAATAAGTACCTTCAATTAGTATATGCTACAGTACAACACAAGCAATTAAAGTTAACCCCGATCCGGTAATCAGATCTCAACAACCTCTGAGATGTGGGCGGTGGTGATGCGTAGGGGACGGCCGTGTGTGATGCGTCGTCTACGATGCCGGCTGGGATTCTCCGTGTCATCCTGACGCTCAGTGGCGGCAAGGATGTATGGGCACCGATACACCTTTCAATGGAGGGAGATGACACGTAGATGGTGTGTTACATGGACTGTGGTGGCACGGGTGGTGTGCGGCTGTACCTTCCAGAGCGTCCTGCGCTGCTCCGTGACACAGGATCTCCACCTGCCCTTCACGAATCCGATGGTTGGCACCATGCCACCGTCTAGAGCTTTTATAATTGGACGCCTCGTATCTGATGGATGGCATCATGCCACCGTCTTAGAACATCTATATCTGATGGATGGCATCACGCCACCGTCTTAGAACATCTATAATCAGACGCCTTATATCCATCCTAAACATCTGGGGCCTGTCCGGTCATTGCACGCAAAAAACGCACCCAACTGTGGTCCTCGTAAATCTGGTCGTCCGGACTGACCAGCACTTCATACGCAGTTCATATATGAGGCGGATATAAGAACGCCTGGAAACTTCTACTCCGACAAACCAGACCCATTCAAAATCCTCTCGAATCGAATTCTCCTCGCTTCGACCGAAACCCTTCCGCCTTCGCTCAGTCATCCACCTCCTCCCTTGTTTGTTGTTCTCGTCCGTCGTTACTAATGTCGTCGCCAACAACCCTGTCTGCCGCCATGGTCACGGATGATGCCTCGGCAGAATCAGTCGGGCTCCCTGGCCTAGTGGTTCCTTGCAAGGTGGAGAACCCTGCCCGGAAGGACCGCTGCTGGAGGTAGTGTGAGCGTGAGGCGGCAACAAAGGCAACTGCGTAGGTGGCCGGTCCTAATATGGCCTTCATGTCAGGTGCTCAGGACATGGACTTTTCCACGACAACCACCACTCCGGAGGACATGGCCGTGGGGACAAACAACTTGTCGGTGGAGCCTCACTCCGTTCCACCTTCCCAATGGACGAGCATCCCAGATTTGAGCTTCTCACAAGCCGCCCCCGACGGTCCACGATAGCCGACTCGCCGCAGCTCCAAAGGCATCGGGCGTCGTCAGGCAATGCGAACTCCGGGCATGCCCACACGTTGTTCAACGAAACGCACGACCAAGACCCGGTAAAATCTTTGCCCCTTTTCTACTTGCATTCCTGAATTCTTTTGTTGCACATATCATCAGACCAAACTTGTAGGACGATAGTTAAATCACGATGTATATTGTAGGAACAAATATTGCATGACATGATAAATGATGGTCAAGAGTCTTTGTAATTTCCCATGGAGGATACCAATTCTTCTGTGTTTGAATTTGGGCAAACATCACACACTAAAACAAAGAAGAAAGTTGATGTAAAAGTAGTGAAGCCTAGAGGTCCGTTACTCACACAATTTGAAGATGTTTTGTTGTGTGAAAGTTGGTGCAACACAAGCATGGATCCATCATGTGAAACTGAGCAAAAAGGAGAGACATATTGGATCGAAAAATTAATAAACTTCAAAAACACTATGTGAAGCCACACAAATCATTACCAACCTAGTCACGTGCTCTCTCCAACATAGATGGTCACTCATTCAAGAGGCCGTGAGCAAATTTGTTAGTTATCTTAAACAAGTTGTTGACCGGAACCAAAGTGGCGTCGGAGTTCATACCCATGAAAATTTGGCAGCGGTATTGTACCATCGAGTGGTGAAGAAGGCATTCACTTCTTCACATTGTTGGATGAAATTAAATGGGAAACCCAAGTGGCAGACCGTCCTCAAGGATATTGAAAATGGCACAAAGAAGATGAAGAAAAATATGGGTCTAGCTCCGCTCAATCAATTCGATTCGATGAGGAAGAAGAAGAAAATGACGAGGCGGACATGCAAGCAAATGTGTCAAAAAGAAACCGTCAGGTGATGGGAAACAAGTGGGAGAAGGAGAGGGTGGCACGTGAAGGCACGGCAAGCAAAATGACCACCACTTGGACGGGCATTTTTCCGCCAAGGAGGTGAAGGAGGAAAGGTACAAGATGTTTATCGATTTGCAAAGAGAGAAGATCGAATTCGACCGGGAGAGGTTGATCTTGGAGAAGAACAAAGTAGAATTGAAGAGGCAAGAGAAGGTTGCAAAATGGGAGTTTGAACAAACTGTGACAATGCATGGTCTTGAGCTTGAGAAAGAGAAGTTGCGGCTTGTGAGAGAGGCGGTGGAGTCGAGGATCATGTTGCAGGACATCAACCTCTTGGATGATGAAGGGGAGAAGTGGTTGCTCCGCATGAAGAAAAGGATCAATGATCGCGACAACTGAAGTCATTGATTAATTCATGTATTGCTTGTCTATGTATGAACTACTGACTTTTATTTTGGCATGTAATGAATTTATTTTGGCTACACTATCTTTGTATTGTTGAATTTATAATGAATTTGCATTGTATGATCAACGTGCATAAATTTGCATGGATTTTGGTATTGAGATATAAGGATTGTGGTTGTGGGTGCGGGCAAATGAAGACCTTCCTAGCGGTATCCGTAGGCACGTTCAGGCGCATCCAGGGATATATAGGGGCTCACATTTGCTACTTGTGATTCTAGATGCTCTTATCTCTTTTTTCTTCTTTTTTTAGGAGAAGGCACCATCTTATATGTGACCTGCATGATGTCTTCAGTGCTATCCTTTAGCATGGCGATGGAGCTAGGATTTTTTTATGGGAGCCAATGAAACATCTAATCCATAGTTCCATACTGAAAAAATTTGAGAATTTTTTGCAACATGGGGGAGTCATGGCCCCAGTTAAGCCCCATGCTGGCTCTGTCCCTGGTTACGAACATGGTTGCGTGTGGAGATACCAAATTGAGTGAAGCCCCTGATTTGAGAGTCTAGTGTGGTGACACCTATGCAGGTCACCTTTTTTAAAAGCTTCTGATATAATCATCAAACATCATGACAGTACAAATAATACAAGAAGTAATAAAATTATAACCATGTTCGCAGAGCACTAACAACGATTACTAGCACTGAAGCGAGCCTAATACGCGTCTCCATCATCGCCCCTCCCTGACCAGAGCCAGGCAAACCTTGTTGTAGTTGACATTCCGAAAGTCGTCATGTTAAGGCCACAAAGGACCAGCGCATAGGAACATCAACCATCACCGATGAAAAGAAGTATAGATCGAA
>NC_053022.1:534339466-534506209 GCF_003073215.2 Triticum urartu
CCTTAGTGGGGCTGGTGCCCTTGGCCCATGTAGGCCAAGGAACACTCCCTACAGCCCATGTGGCCCCCCGGGGCTGGTGGCCCCACTTGGTGGACCCCCGGGACCCTCCCGGTGGTCCCGGTACGTTACCGATAAACCCCGAAACTCTTCCGGTGACCAAAACAGGACTTCCCATATATAAATCTTTACCTCCGGACCATTCCGGAACTCCTCGTGACGTCCGAGATCTCATCCGGGACTCCGAACAATATTCGGTTACCACATACAAACTTCCTTTATAACCCTAGCGTCATCGAACCTTAAGTGTGTAGACCCTACGGGTTCGGGAGACATGCAGACATGACCGAGACGTTCTCCGGTCAATAACCAACAGCGGGATCTGGATACCCATGTTGGCTCCCACACGTTCCACGATGATCTCATCGGATGAACCACGATGTCAAGGACTTAATCAATCCCGTATACAATTCCCTTTGTCTATCGGTACGATACTTGCCTGAGATTCGATCGTCGGTATCCCGATACCTTGTTCAATCTCGTTACCGTCAAGTCTGTTTACTCGTTCCGTAACACATCATCCCGTGATAAACTCCTTGATCATATTGTGCACATTATGATGATGTCCTACCGAGTGGGCCCAGAGATACCTCTCCGTCACACGGAGTGACAAATCCCAGTCTCGATTCGTGCCAACCCAACAGACACTTTCGGAGATACCTGTAGTGTACCTTTATAGTCACCCAGTTACGTTGTGACGTTTGGTACACCCAAAGCATTCCTACGGTATCCGGGAGTTGCACAATCTCATGGTCTAAGGAAATGATACTTGACATTAGAAAAGCTTTAGCATACGAACTACATGATCTTGTGCCAGGCTTAGGATTGGGTCTTGTCCATCACATCATTCTCCTAATGATGTGATCCCGTTATCAACGACATCCAATGTCCATGGTCAGGAAACCGTAACCATCTATTGATCAACGAGCTAGTCAACTAGAGGCTTACTAGGGACATGGTGTTGTCTATGTATCCACACATGTATCTGAGTTTCCTATCAATACAATTCTAGCATGGATAATAAACGATTATCATGAACAAGGAAATATAATAATAACTAATTTATTATTGCCTCTAGGGCATATTTCCAACAGTCTCCCACTTGCACTAGAGTCAATAATCTAGTTCACATCGCCATGTGATTAACACTCACAGGTCACATCGCCATGTGACCAACATCCAAAGAATTTACTAGAGTCAATAATCTAGTTCACATCACTATGTGATTAACACTCAATGAGTTCTGGGTTTGATCATGTTGCTTGTGAGAGAGGTTTTAGTCAACGGGTCTGAACCTTTCAGATCCGTGTGTGCTTTACAAATCTCTATGTCATCTCCTAGATGTAGCTACCACGTTCTATTTGGAGCTATTCCAAATAACTGTTCTACTTGGAGCTATTTTAAATTGTTGCTCCATTATACGCATCCGGTATCTCTACTCAGAGCTATCTGGATAGGTGTTAAGCTTGCGTCGACGTAACCCTTTACGACGAACTCTTTTACCACCTCCATAATCGAGAAAATTCCTTAGTCCACTAGTTACTAAGGATAACTTTGACCGCTGTCTTGTGATCCATTCTTGGATCACTCTTGTACCCCTTGACTGACTCATGGCAAGGCACACTTCAGGTGCGGCACACAGCATAGCATACTGTAGAGCCTATGTCTTAAGCATAGGGGACGACCTTCGTCCTTTCTCTCTATTCTGCCGTGGTCGAGCTTTAAGTCTTAACTTCATACCTTACAACTCAGGCAAGAACTCCTTCTTTGACTGATCCATCTTGAACAACTTCAAGATCATGTCAAGGTATGTGCTCATTTGAAAGTACCATTAAGCGTTTTGATCTATCCTTATAGATCTTGATGCTCAATGCTCAAGTAGCTTAATCCAGGTTTTCCATTGAAAACACTTTCCAAATAACCCTATATGCTTTCCAGAAATTCTACGTCATTTCCGATCAACAATATGTTAAAACATATACTCATCAGAAATTCTATAGTGCTCCCACTCACTTCTTTGGAAATACAAGTTTCTCATAAACTTTGTATAAACCCAAAATCTTTGATCATCTCATCAAAGTGTACATTCCAACTCCGAGATGCTCACTCCAGTCCTCAGAAGGATTGCTGGAGCTTTGCATCCTTATTAGCATCTTTTCAGGATTGACAAAACCTTTCGGTTGTATCACATACAACCTTTCCTCAAGAAAATCGTCGAGGAAACAATGTTTTGACATCCTATCTGCAAGATTTCATAAATAATGCAGTAATCGCTAATATAATTCCAACAGACTCTTAGCATCGCTACGAGTGAGAAAGTCTCACCGTAGTCAACTCCTTGAACTTGTCGGGAAACTTCTTAACGACAAGTCGAGCTTTCTTAATGGTGATACTTACCATCATTGTCCGTCTTCCTTTTAAAATCCATCTGTACTCAACAGCCTTACGACCATCAAGTAGTTCTTCCAAAGTCTACACTTTGTTTTCATACATGGATCCTCTCTCGGATTTTATGGCCTCGAGCCATTTATCGGAATCCAAGCCCACCATCGCTTCTCCATAGCTCATAGGTTCATTGTTGTCTAGCAACATGACTTCCAAGACAGGATTACGTACCACTCTGAAGTAGTACGCATCCTTGTCATCCTACGAGGTTTGGTAGTGACTTGATATGAAGTTTCATGATCACTATCAAAGCTTCCACTTCAATTGGTGTAGGTGCCACAGGAACAACTTCCTGTGCCCTGCTACACACTAGTTGAAGTGACGGTTCAATAACCTCATCAAGTCTCCACCATCCTCCCACTCAATTCTTTCGAGAGAAACTTTTCCTCGAGAAAGGACCTGTTTCTAGAAACAATCACTTTTGCTTCCGGATCTGGAATAGGAGGTATATCCAACTACTTTTGGGTATTCTATGAAGATGCATTTATCTGCTTTGGGTTCGAGCTTATCAGCCTGAAATCTTTTCACATAAGCATTGCAGCCCCAAACTTTTAAGAAACGACACTTAGGTTTCTCTAAACCATAGTTCATATGGTGTCGTCTCAATGGAATTGTGTGGTGCCCTATTTAAAGTGAGTGCAGTTGTCTCTAATGCCTAACCCATAAATGATAGTGGTAATTCGATAAGAGACATCATGGTATGCACCATATCCAATAGGGTGCAGTTGTGATGTTCGGACACACCATCACACTATGGTGGTCCAGGCGGTATTAGTGTGAAACAATTTCCACAATGTCTTACTTGTGTGCCAAACTCGTAACTCAGATATTCATCTCTATAATCATATCATAGACATTTTATCATCTTGTCACGACGATCTTCAACTTCACTCTGAAATTACTTGAACCTTTCAATAATTCAGACCTGTGTTTCATCAAGTAAATATACTCAGCATCTACTCAAATCATCTGTGAAGTAAGAACATAACGATATCCACTGCGTGCCTCAGCACTCATTGGACTGCACACATAAAAAATGTATTACTTCGAACAAGTCGCTTTCTTGTTCCATCTTACTGAAAACGAGGCATTTCAGTCATCTTGCCCATGTGGTATGATTTGCATGTCTCAAGTGATTCAAAATCAAGTGAGTCCAAACGATCCATCTGCATGGAGTTTCTTCATGCATATCTACCAATAGACAGGTTCGCATGTCTCAATCTTTTCAAAAACGAGTGAGTCCAAAGATCCATCAACATGGAGCTTCTTCATGCGTTTTATACCAACATGACTCAAATGGCAGTGCCACAAGTACGTGGTACTATCATTACTATCTTATATCTTTTGGCATGAACATGTGTATCACTACGATCGAGATTCAATAAACCATTCATTTTAGGTGCAAGACCATTGAAGGTATTATTCAAATAAACAGAGTAACCATTATTCTCCTTAAATGAATAACCGTGTGGCGATAAACATAATCCAATCATGTCTATGCTCAACGCAAACACCAAATAACAATTATTTCGGTTTAACACCAATCCCGATGGTAGAGGGAGCGTGCGATGTTTGATCACATCAACCTTGGAAACACTTCCAACATATCGTCATCTCACCTTTAGCTAGTCTCCGTAGCCTTTTATTTCGAGTTACTAACACTTAGCAACTGAACCGGTATTTATTACCCTGGTGCTACTAGGAGTACTAGTAAAGTACACATTAATATAACGTATATCCAAAATACTTCTGTCGACCTTGCCAGCCTTCTCATCTACCAAGTATCTAGGGTAGTTCTGCTTCAGTGACCGTTCCCCTCATTATAGAAGCACTTAGTCTCGGGTTTGGTTCAACCTTGGGTTTCTTCACTAGAGCAGCAACTGATTTGCCGTCTCATGAAGTATCCCTTCTTTCCCTTGCCCTTCTTGAAACTAGTGGTTTAACCATCAACAATTGATGCTCCTACTTGATTTCTACTTTCGCGGTGTCAAACATCGCGAGTTGCTCAAGGATCATCATGTCTATCCCTGATATGTTATAGTTCATCACGAAGCTCCAATAGCTTGGTGGCAGTGACTATGGAGAACTATCACTATCTCATCTGGAAGATTAACTCCCACTCGATTCAAGCGATTGCAGTACTCAGACAATCTGAGCACATGCTCAACGATTGAGTTTTCTCCCTTAGTTTGCAGGCTTAAGAAACTTGTCAGAGGTCTCATACCTCTTGACGTGGGCACTAGTCTGAAATCCCAATTTCAGTCTTTGGAACATCTCATATGTTCTGCGACGTTTCAAAAAACGTCTTTGGTGCCACAATTCTAAACCGTTAGTATTATGCACTGAACTATCATGTAGTCATCAAAACGTGTATGTCAGATGTTTCCCAACATCTACAGACGACGCTCGAGGTTCAACACACTGAGCGGTGCATTAAGGACATAGCCCTTCTGTGCAGCAATGAGGACAATCCTCAGTTCACGGACCCAGTCCGCATAATTGCTACTGTCAACTCTCAACTAAATTTTCTCTAGGAACATATCTAAAACAGTAGAACCAAAGTGTGAGCTACGACATAATTTGCAAAGACCTTTTGACTATGTTCATGATAATTAAGTTCATCTAATCAAATTATTCAATGAACTCCCACTTAGATAGACATCCCTCTAGTCATCTAAGTGATACATGATCCGAGTCAACTAGGCCGTGTCCGATCATCACGTGAGACGGACTAGTCATCATCGGTGAACATCTTCATGTTGATCGTATCTTCTATACGACTCATGCTCGACCTTTCGGTCTTCCGTGTTCCGAGGCCATGTCTGTACATGCTAGGCTCGTCAAGTCAACCTAAGTGTATTGCGTGTGTAAATCTGGCTTACACCCGTTGTATTCGAACGTTAGAATCTATCACACCCGATCATCACGTGGTGCTTCGAAACAACGAACCTTCGCAACGGTGCACAGTTAGGGGGAACACTTTCTTGAAATTATTGTGAGGGATCATCTTATTTAAGCTACCGTCGTTCTAAGCAAATAAGATGTAAAACATGATAAACATCACATGCAATCAAATAGTGACATGATATGGCCAATATCATTTTGCTCCTTTTGATCTCCATCTTCGGGCCATGATCATCATCGTCACCGGCATGACACCATGATCTCCATCATCATGATCTCCATCATCGTGTCTTCATGAAGTTGTCTCGCCACTACTACTTACTTCTACTACTATGGCTAACGGTTAGCAATAAAGTAAAGTAATTACATGGCGTTTTCATTGACACGCAGGTCATAAATAAATTAAGACAACTCCTATGGCTCCTGCCGGTTGTCATACTCATCGACATGCAAGTCGTGATTCCTATTACAAGAACATGATCAATCTCATACATCACATATATCATTCATCACATCCTTTTGGCCATATCACATCACATAGCATACCCTGCAAAAACAAGTTAGACGTCCTCTAATTGTTGTTGCATGTTTTACGTGGCTGCTATGGGTTTCTAGCAAGAACGTTTCTTACCTACGCAAAACCACAACGGTGATATGCCAATTGCTATTTACCCTTCATAAGGACCCTTTTCATCGAATCCGATCTGACTAAAGTGGGAGAGACAGACACCCGCTAGCCACCTTATGCAATCAAGTGCATGTCAGTCGGTGGAACCAGTCTCACGTAAGCGTACGTGTAAGGTCGGTCCGGGCCGCTTCATCCCACAATGCCGCCGAATCAAGATAAGACTAGTAACGGTAAGCAAATTGAACAAATCATCGCCCACAACTGCTTTGTGTTCTACTCGTGCATAGAATCTACGCATAGACCTAGCTCATGATGCCACTGTTGGGGAATCGTAGCAAATTCAAAATTCCTACGTGTCACCAAGATCAATCTATGGAGATACTAGCAACGAGAGAGAGAGGAGTGCATCTTCATACCCTTGAAGATCGCAATGCGGAAGCGTTACAAGAACGCGGTTGGTGGAGTCGTACACGCAGCGATTCAGATCGCGGTCGATTCCGATCTAAGCGCGAACAACGGCGCCTCCGCGTTCAACACACGTACAGCCCGGTGACGTCTCCCGCCTTGATCCAGCAAGGAGAGAGGGAGAGGTTGGGGAAGACTCCGTCCAGCAGCAGCACGACGCGTGGTGTGGTGGAGGAGCGCGGGACTCCAGCAGGGCTTCGCCAAGCACTACGAGAGACGAGGAGGGAGAGAGGTAGGGCTGCGCCAAAGAGAGATCAAATCATGTGGGCAGCCCCAATACCTCAAGTATATATAGGGGAGGGGAGGGGCTGCGCCCCCATCTAGGGTTCCATCCCTAGGGGTGGCGGCAGCCCCCAAAACCCATCTAGGGTGCGGCCAAGGGGGGAAGAGAGGGGGGCGCCCTAGGGTGGGCCTTAAGGCCCATCTGGACCTAGGGTTTGCCCCCTTCCCACTCTCCACGCGCCTTGGGCCTTGGTGGGGGGCGCACCAGCCCACCTGGGGCTGGTCCCCTCCCACACTTGGCCCACGCAGCCTTCTGGGGCTGGTGGCCCCACCTGGTGGACCCCCGGGACCCTCCCGGTGGTCCCGGTACGTTACCGATAGCACCCGAAACTTTTCCGGTGACCAAACGGGACTTCCCATATATAAATCTTTACCTCCGGACCATTCCGGAACTCCTCGTGACGTCCGGGATCTCATCCGGGACTCCGAACAACATTCGGTAACCGCGTACATACTTTCCCTATAACCCTAGCGTCATCGAACCTTAAGTGTGTAGACCCTACGGGTTCGGGAATCATGCAGACATGACCGAGACAATCTCCGGTCAATAACCAACAGCGGGATCTGGATACCCATGTTGGCTCCCACATGTTCCATGATGATCTCATCAGATGAACCACGATGTCAAGGACTTCAATCAATCCCGTATACAATTCCCTTTGTCTATCGGTACGATACTTGCCCGAGATTCGATCGTCGGTATCCCGATACCTTGTTCAATCTCGTTACCGGCAAGTCTCTTTACTCGTTCCGTAACACATCATCCCGTGATCAACTCCTTGGTCACATTGTGCACATTATGATGATGTCCTACCGAGTGGGCCCAGAGATACCTCTCCGTTTACACGGAGTGACAAATCCCAGTCTCGATTCGTGCCAACCCAACAGACACTTTCGGAGATACCCCGGTGCACCTTTATAGCCACCCAGTTACGTTGTGACGTTTGGTACACCCAAAGCATTCCTACGGTATCCGGGAGTTGCACAATCTCATGGTCTAAGGAAATGATACTTGACATTAGAAAAGCTTTAGCATACGAACTACACGATCTTGTGCTAGGCTTAGGATTGGGTCTTGTCCATCACATCATTCTCCTAATGATGTGATCCCGTTATCAAGTGACATCCAATGTCCATTCCAATGTCCATGGTCAGGAAACCGTAACCATCTATTGATCAACGAGCTAGTCAAATAGAGGCTTACTAGGGTGGTGTTGTCTATGTATCCACACATGTATCTGAGTTTCCTATCAATACAATTCTAGCATGGATAATAAACGATTATCATGAACAAGGAAATATAATAATAACTAATTTATTATTGCCTCTAGGGCATATTTCCAACAATTGATGTGTACCTTACTAATGCTCGCAGTAGCACCTAGGTATTTGATACTAGTTCTGTTGCTAACATTTGCAACTCGAAACAGGGGCTATGGATTAAGCGAAGATTGGCTAAGGACGAGGTGACGATGCGCGTGGGAAATGGTTCCAAAGTCGGTGTGATCGCGGTCGGCACGCTACCTCTACATCTACCTTCGGGATTAGTATTAGACCTAAATAATTGTTATTTGGTGCCAGCGTTGAGCATGAACATTATATCTGGATCTTGTTTGATGCGAGACGGTTATTCATTTAAATCGGAGAATAATGGTTGTTCTATTTATATGAGTAATATCTTTTATGGTCATGCACCCTTGAAGAGTGGTCTATTTTTTATGAATCTCGATAGTAGTGATACACATATTCATAATGTTGAAATCAAAAGATGCAGAGTTGATAATGATAGTGCAACTTATTTGTGGGACTGCCGTTTAGGTCATATCGGTGTAAAGCGCATGAAGAAACTCCATACTGATGGACTTTTGGAACCACTTGATTATGAATCACTTGGTACTTGCGAACCATGCCTCATGGATAAGATGACTAAAACGCCGTTCTCCGGTACTATGGAGAGAGCAACGGATTTGCTGGAAATCATACATACAGATGTATGTGGTCCAATGAATGTTGAGGCTCGTGGCGGATATCGTTATTTTCTCACCTTCACAGATGATTTAAGCAGATATGGGTATATCTACTTAATGAAACATAAGTTTGAAACATTTGAAAAGTTCAAAGAATTTCAGAGTGAAGTTGAAAATCATCGTAACAAGAAAATAAAGTTTCTACGATCTGATCATGGAGGAGAATATTTGAGTTACGAGTTTGGTCTACATTTGAAACAATGCGGAATAGTTTCGCAACTCATGCCACCCGGAACACCATAGCGTAATGTTGTGTCCGAACGTCGTAACCGTACTTTATTAGATATGGTGCGATCTATGATGTCTCTTACTGATTTACCGCTATCGTTTTGGGGTTATGCTTTAGAGACGGTTGCATTCACGTTAAATAGGACACCATCGAAATCCGTTGAGACGACACCTTATAAACTATGGTTTGGCAAGAAACCAAAGTTGTCGTTTCTGAAAGTTTGGGGCTGCGATGCTTATATGAAAAAGCTTCAACCTGATAAGCTCGAACCCAAATCGGAGAAATGTGTCTTCATAGGATACCCAAAGGAGACTGTTGGGTACACCTTCTATCACAGATCCGAAGGCAAGACTTTTGTTGCTAAATTCGGAGTTTTTCTAGAGAAGGAATTTCTCTCGAAAGAAGTGAGTGGGAGAAAAGTAGAACTTGATGAGGTAACTGTACCTGCTCCCTTATTGGAAAGTAGTACATCACTGAAACCGGTTTCTGTGACACCTACACCAATTAGTGAGGAAGCTAATGATAATGATCATGAAACTTCAGATCAAGTTACTACCGAACCTCGTAGATCAACCAGAGTAAGATCCGCACCAGGGTGGTACGGTAATCCTGTTCTGGAAGTCATGCTACTAGATCATGATGAACCTACGAACTATGAAGAAGCGATGGTGAGCCTAGATTCCGCAAAATGGCTAGAAGCCATGAAATCTGAGATGGGATCCATGTATGATAACAAAGTGTGGACTTTGGTTGACTTGCCCGTTGATCGCCAAGCAATTGAGAATAAATGGATCTTCAAGAAGAAGACTGATGTTGATGGTAATGTTACTGTCTACAAAGCTCGACTTGTTGCGAAAGGTTTTCGACAAGTTCAAGGGATTAACTACGATGAGACCTTCTCACCCGTAGCGATGCTTAAGTCTGTCCGAATCATGTTAGCAATTGCTGCATTTTATGATTATGAAATTTGGCAAATGGATGTCAAAACTACATTCCTGAATGGATTTCTGGAAGAAGAGTTGTATATGATGCAACCAGAAGGTTTTGTCGATCCAAAGGGAGCTAACAAAGTGTGCAAGCTCCAGCGATCCATTTATGGACTGGTGCAAGACTCTCGGAGTTGGAATAAACGCTTTGATAGTGTGATCAAAGCATTTGGTTTTATACAGACTTTTGGAGAAGCCTGTATTTACAAGAAAGTGAGTGGGAGCTCTGTAGCATTTCTGATATTATATGTGGATGACATATTATTGATTGGAAATAATATAGAATTTCTGGATAGCATAAAGGGATACTTGAATAAGAGTTTTTGAATGAAAGACCTCGGTGAAGCTGCTTACATATTGGGCATTAAGATCTATAGAGATATATCAAGACACTTAATTGGACTTTCACAAAGCACATACCTTGACAAAGTTTTGAAGAAGTTCAAAATGGATCAAGCAAAGAAAGGGTTCTTGCCTGTGTTACAAGGTGTGAAGTTGAGTAAGACTCAATGTCCGACCACTGCAGAAGATAGAGAGAAAATGAAAGATGTTCCCTATGCTTCACCCATAGGCTCTATCATGTATGCAATGTTGTGTATCAGACCTGATGTGTGCCTTGCTATAAGTCTAGCAGGGAGGTACCAAAGTAATGCAGGAGTGGATCACTGGACAGCGGTCAAGAACATCCTGAAGTACCTGAAAAGAACTAAGTATATGTTTCTCGTATATGGAGGTGAAAAAGAGCTCATCGTAAATGGTTACGTTGATGCAAGATTTGACACTGATCCGGACGATTCTAAATCGCAAGCCGGATACGTGTTTACATTAAATGGTGGAGCTGTCAGTTGGTGCAGTTCTAAACAAAGCGTCGTGGCGGGATCTACATGTGAAGCGGAGTACATAGCTGCTTCGGAAGCAGCAAATGAAGGAGTCTGGATGAAGGAGTTCATATCCGATCTAGGTGTCATACCTAGTGCATCGGGTCCAATGAAAATCTTTTGTGACAATATTGGTGCAATTGCCTTGGCAAAGGAATCCAGATTTCACAAGAGAACCAAGCACATCAAGAGATGCTTCAATTCCATTTAGGATTTAGTCCAAGTGGGAGACATAGAAATTTGCAAGATACATACGGATCTGAATGTTGCAGACCCACTGAGTAAGCCTCTTCCACGAGCAAAACATGATCAACACCAAGGCTCCATGGGTGTTAGAATCATTACTGTGTAATCTAGATTATTGACACTAGTGCAAGTGGGAGACTGAAGGAAATATGCCCTAGAGGCAATAATAAAGTTATTATTTATTTCCTTGTATCATGATAAATGTTTATTATTCATGCTAGAATTGTATTAACCGGAAACATAATACATGTGTGAATACATAGACAAACAGAGTGTCACTAGTATGCCTCTACTTGACTAGCTCGTTGATCAAAGATGGTTATGTTTCCTAACTATAGACATGAGTTGTTATTTGGTTAACAGGATCACGTCATTAGGAGAATGATGTGATTGACTTGACCCATTCCATTAGCTTAGCACTTGATCGTTTAGTTTGTTGCTATTGCTTTCTTCATAACTTATATATGTTCCTATGACTATGAGATTATGCAACCCCATTTACCGGAGGAACACTTTGTGTGCTACCAAACGTCACAACGTAACTGGGTGATTATAAAGGTGCTCTACAGGTGTCTCTGAAGGTATTTGTTGGGTTGGCATATTTCGAGATTAGGATTTATCACTCCATTGTTGGAGAGGTATCTCTGGGCCCTCTCGGTAATGCACATCACTCAAGCCTTGCAAGCATTGCAACTAATAAGTTAGTTGCGGGATGATGTATTATGGAACGAGTAAAGAGACTTGCCGGTGACGAGATTGAACTAGGTATTGAGATACCGACGATCGAATCTCAGGCAAGTAACATACCGATGACAAAGGGAACAACGTATAATGTTATACGGTCTGACCGATAACGATCTTCGTAGAATATGTAGGAGCCAATATGAGCATCCAGGTTCCGCTATTGGTTATTGACCGGAGACGTGTCTCGGTCATGTCTACATAGTTCTCGAACCCGTAGGGTCCGCACGCTTAAAGTTCGGTGACGATCGTAATTAGGGTTTTTGTGTTTTGATGTACCGAAGGTTGTTCGGTGTCCCGGATGTGATCACGGACATGAAGAGGAGTCTCGAAATGGTCGAGACATAAAGATTGATATATTGGAAGCCTATATTTGGATATCGAAAACGTTCCGGGTGAAATCGGGATTTTACCGGAGTACCGGGGGTAACCGGAACCCCCCCGGGGGTTATTGGGCCTACATGGGCCCTAAGGGAGAAGAGGAGGGCTGGCCAGGGCAGGCCGCGTGCCCCCTCCCCCCATAGTCCGAATAGGATAAGGAAGGGGGGGCGACGCCCCCCTTTCCTCTTTCTCCCTTCCCCCTTCCTTTTCCAACAAGGCAAGAGGGGGGAGTCCTACTCCCGGTGCGAGTAGGACTCCTCCAGGCGCACCCCTTGGGCCGGCCGCACCTCCCCCTCTCCCTCCTTTATATAAGGGGGCAAGGGGGCACCCCATGAGACACAAGTTGATCTTCGTGATAGTTCCTTAGCCATGTGCGGTGCCCCCTTCCACCATATTCCACCTCGGTCATATTGTAGCGGTGCTTAGGCGAAGCCCTGCGTCGGTAGAACATCATCACCGTCATCACGCCGTCGTGCTGATGAAACTCTCCCTCAACACTTTGCTGGATCGGAGCTCGAGGGACATCACCGAGTTGAACGTGTGCAGAACTCGGAGGTGTCGTACGTTCGGTACTTGGATCGGTCGGATCGGGAAGACGTACGACTACTTCCTCTACGTTGTGTCAACGCTTCCGTTGCCGGTCTACGAGGGTACGTAGACAACACTCTCCCCTCTCGTTGCTATGCATCACCGTGATCTTGCGTGTGCGTAGGAAAGTTTTTGAAATTACTACGTTCCCCAACATACATGGTTCTCGAACCCGTAGGGTCCGCATGCTTAATGTTCGGTGACGATCGATATTATGAGTTTATATATTTTGATGTACCAAAGGTAGTTCGGAGTTCCGGATATGATTACGGACATGACGAGGAGTCTCGAAATGGCCGAGACATAAAGATCGATATATTGGAAGCCTATGTTTGGACATCGGAATGGTTCCGGGTGAGTTCGGGCATATACCGGAGTACCGGGAGGTTACCGGAACCCCCGGGAAGTATATGGGGCCATAGTGGGAGAGAGGAGAAGGGAGGCTAGGAGGGGGCGCGCCCCCCAAGCCCAACCCTAATTGGGTGGGGGCCGGCCCCCCTTTCCTTCCCCCTCTCTCCCCCTTCCTTCCTCTCCTAATCCAACTAGGGTAGGGGGAATCCTACTCCCGATGGGAGTAGGACTCCTTTGGGCACGCCATAGAGGGCCGGCCCCTCCTCCTCCTCCACTCCTTTATATACGGGGGAGGGGGCACCCCATAGACACACAAGTTGATCATTGTCTTAACCATGTGCGGTGCCCCCTTCCACCATAATCCACCTCGGTCATATCGTAGTGGTGCTTAGGCGAAGCCCTGTTCCGGTAGCTTCATCATCAACGTCATCATGCCATCGTGATGACGAAACTCTCCCTTGACACTCAGCTGGATCTCGAGTTCGTGGGACGCCAATGAGCTGAACGTGTGCAGATTGCGGAGGTGTCGTACCTTCGGTATTAGGATCGGTCGGATCGTGAAGACGTTCGACAACATCAACCGCGTTGTCATAACGCTTCCCCTTAGGGTCTACGAGGATACGTGGACAACACTCTTCCCCTCTCGTTGCTATGCATCACCTAGATAGATCTTGCGTGTGCGTAGGATTTTTTTTGAAATTACTGCGTTCCCCAACAGTCTGAGCAACGGAGGGGGAGAGGAAAGGAGGCCACCAGAGTCCACCCTAAACGAGGGATAGAAATGGACATGGCTCATTGAGGCCGTGTAGGCGGGAGTGCACGCGTCAGGAGAGATGGATGGAGGGAGAGGGAGAGGGTGGGCGAGGATGGAAGGAAGCCCTACCTCGTCGAACCAGCCAGTAGTGATGGGAGGGAGCGGAGCGGAAAGAGAGCGTGTATGTCGCCGCCGGCGCCAATAGCAAGCGATCTCAGCGATGGGAGGTCGCAAGTATTATGGAAACAGACGGGAGAAGCGTGGACTGTTGCCTGTGTCTGGCTGCATGGGACAGTGAAGACTGGTTTAACCGGCTAGGGTTAGAGAGAGTGAGAGATCATGGCGCATCGTCCGTGGATCCAACGATGGAGGGCACATGGGCCTATGTGTAGCCCGAGGAAAGAAAGGAAAATGGTTGGGGTTGTGGTGGGACTCATGTGTTGAAAGGGATGGGTCTTGGCATTTTCTTGGGCAGAGAAAAAAGGGGCTTGTAGTTGTAGCATGGTATGGCCCGAGATGGCAAGTCGACAAGGAAAGTGAAAGCACCTGGGGAAGCAAAGTTACCGTGTCTTGTGCACAATCTAGTCGGAAAGAGTCCAAAATAAACGTTGAACTTGTAGGCGAAAGCTAAATCAAACCTGAACTCCTAATCCCCAAAATCAGCACACTATACTATCTGATCCCAGTCTATTTTGAGCCCTGAAGGTATTTAGCCGGTATTCGCTAACGTGGCAAGTTAAATCCTAGGGTCGTTGACTAGTTGGCTGGACATTAGGACGAATTGGGCTGACCCAATAGCGCAGTCGCTCGCGCCGCTTGTGCGTAGCTGCAGGTTCGCTCGCTATGTATTTCTTTGTTTTTTTCCTTTTCTTTGCCTTTTAACTGGTTGCCTTGGGTTTTCCTTTTCTTTTCTTTGCTGTTTCTTTCTTTTTTTTTCTTTTTGTTTCTTTGCCGCTTTTAATTGTTCTTTTGATCATGTCTACCTAATGAAAATAAATATTTTCAAAACTTCACGAAGCCACTTGTCTTTTAAAACTTTTTCTTTACCGGTTTTAGTCGGTTTTCTTTTTTGACATGTGTCTATTCAATGACAATAAACAAATTATTTACACTACACGAATCCACTTGTCTTCTAGACAAAAAATAATAATGGGAAACCACTGAGCTTGTAAGGACTCAAACATGGGACCTCACACTCAAGGCGCGCACAGCTAGTCACTAGCCCTGACGGCTGCTACTGATGATAGAGAAGGTGACCTATATAAGAACACACAAGAGCATTTGAAAACATTTTTCAAACAACCCAAAACATTTATTGAAAAAATGTAAACATTTTTTAATGCAAATAATTTACGAAATTACAAAAGCATATTTTGATAATGTGACACGATTTTTCAAATTCCAAAACATTTCCCAGAACATGTCAACAACCAATTACGAAAAACAACTATGTCATTTTATTAAAATCACAAAAAATGCAAATATAATTTGAAAATTACAAATATTTTTTAAAAACACAAAGCATTTTTAAATTTGTGATAAAAATAGAAAACAAGAACAGTTTTTAACTTCTACACAATTTTTGAAATCCACAAACATTTTTAAAGTTCCAAAACATTTTTTGAAAACTGGTACACATTTTCCAAATAAAAAATGTTTTTGAACTTTCGAAACATTTTTCAGAAATGCGAACAGTTTCTAAAAACATGAACATTTTTTTGCATTTATGAACGAAATTTGTAACCACAAATATCTTTTGAAATTTTGAAAAACATGAACATTTCAAAAACCAACTACCTCGCTGTGGTATAGTGGGGCGACCCAAATTCTCGCCGGCCCTCCCTCAGTCGTAGCCAACAGTCCCAAGTTCGACCTGCCACGTCAACAATTCCTGTTTGGGAACGTCTCAAGTAGGGTTGGGCATATAACCCGAAAACCGATTTCCCGAACCAAACTAACCGGCACCGAAACCGAATTCATCGAAACCGGAAACTTCAGTTGTTTGTCCGGTTTGCATTTGATGAAAACCGAATTTAGTCCCGTGAATTCGGGTTTATTGTCGGAGTATCTGAATAGACCGAAACCCGAGTAAACACAGGGTCCGACCTGCACGCCTGTTGCTGTACTCAAGTCTCAAGTGATCTTTCCACTGCTCGAGTGCACGAGTCCCATGGCCGCATCGGGAAGAAGCGAACCTGAGTAGTACCACAGTGAGCCGCCGTCGCTACATACTTTGTGTAAAAGACAGTAGTACTTCTCTCAGGTATTAGTAGTACTAAAGGAGCTGCCACCGCTAATTTTACATAGTAAAGTCTAGCTCGGGAGAATCAATAGCAGACTAGCAGTAGTAGCTCCTAAGGCTAGTCATAGTGGGAGTAACTTAGCTAATAACATAACGCATTTCAAGAAATTTTTGCTTATGTGGCAAGTAATTAATAAGAGGTGGTAACATAATATGTTATTGTAACATAGCGCTTTTCAAGACAAGATGAGTCTATAAGGTAATAAATGAAGCCATCTAAAATACTACTATTATGTTACTTTGCATTATGAAGGTAGTAACTTAGGCTAGTGTCGAATGCATGACACTAGTCTAAGTTACTCCCCACTATTACCGGCCTAATAGCTACTTCCTCCGTCCGGTGAAGAGTGCACATCTAGAGATTTTAGGACAAATTATAAAGTGAAGTAAAAAATGCATTGGAAAAGTGCAAACCACTATCTATCTCCTCTTTAATTAACCAACCCCCAATGAGCTAAGTGCATGTAGAAATCAAGAAGACCATGTGTAGATTTTTATTGGTCTTGATTACCGTGTGATGAGAGAAAAGTATTTTTTCTGATTTAAAGTGCATCGGGAAGATAGAAGTACACTCTTTTGTGGACAAATTTTGAAGCCAAACGTACACTCTTTACCAGATGAAGGGAGTAGTACGCAGACCTACAAGCACTGTGCATCAGAATAAAATTATTGAGGTTCTTGCTGGTACGTGTACGTACTTTACATTCATCAGAGTGATTCCATCTATTATTTAATATATATCTCGGTGCTGCTCGGTAGAACCAACCACCAAACCGAAATTTCAGTGCAGAAAATCATAGGTTAGCTAAGACTACCCACAGTGGGAGTAACATAGATGATAATATCATACTTATCTAGACAAAATAGATGATGTGACATGTAATTAATGAAGAAAAAGAGACATGTGGTAATATAGCTAGTTATTGTAATATCACATATATCAAGAAAAGATGAATCTTCAACCAAATAAATGAAGTGATGCATGACACAAAACATATGTTACTACCCACTGTGAAGGTAGTAACATAGGCTAGTAACATATGCATGTTACTACTCTAAATTACTCCCCACTTTGACTATTCTAATATTCTACTGACAGATTAATACGTCCATTTTGCATCATGCTTTTATATTGATATTTATTGCATTATGGGTTGTTATTACACATTATGTCACAATACTTATGCCTATTCTCTCTTATTTTACAAGATTTACATGAAGAGGAGCAAATATTAGAGATTTATTCTGCACATCTCCAAAAGTCCTGAAACTCCACGGGAATTATTTTCAGAATGTATAAAAAATATTGGGCGAAAGAAGTACCAGAGGGGGGCCACCCACCGTCCACGAGGGTGGGGGCGCGCCTTACCCCCCTGGGCGCGCCCCCTGCCTCATGGGCCCATGGTGGCCCTCTGATGCTCATCTTTGGCTATATGGAGTCTTTCATCGAGAAAAAAATTATAAGCAAGCTTGTGGGATGAAACTCCGCCCCCACGAGGCAGAACCTTGGCGGAACCAATCTAGGGCTCCAGCGGAGATATTCTACCGAGGAAACCTTCCTCCGGGAGGGGGAAATCATCACCAACGATCCTCTCATCGGGAGGGGGTCAATCTCCATCAACATCTTCACCAGCACCATCTCATCTCAAACCCTAGTTCATCTCTTGTATCCAATCTTTGTATCCAAACCTCAGATTGGTACCTATGGGTTGCTAGTAGTGTTGATTACTCCTTGTAGTTGATGCTAGTTGGTTTACTTGGTGGAAGATCATATGTTGAGATCCATTATGCATATTAATACCCCTCTGATTATGAACATGAATATGCTTTGTGAGTAGTTACGTTTGTTCCTGAGGACATGGGAGAAGTCTTGCTATAAGTAGTCATATGAATTTGGTATTCGTTCGATATTTTGATGAGATGTATGTTGTCATCCCTCTAGTGGTGTCATGTGAACGTCGACTACATGACACTTCACCAATATTTGGGCCTAGAGGGAGTCATTGGGAAGTAATAAGTAGATGATGGGTTGCTAGAGTGACAGAAGCTTAAACTCTAGTTTATGCGTTGCTTCGTAAGGGGCTGATTTGGATCCATATGTTTCATGCTATGGTTAGGTTTACCTTAATACTTCTATTGTAGTTGCGGATGCTTGCAATAGGGGTTAATCATAAGTGGGATGCTTGTCCAAGTAAGGGCAGCACCCAAACACCGGTCCACCCACATATCAAATTACCGAACGCGAATCATATGAACGTGATGAAAACTAGCTTCACGATAATTCTCATGTGTCCTCGGGAGCGCTTTCCTTTATATAAGAGTTTGTCTAGTCTTGCCCTTTGCTACAAAAAGAATTGGGCCATCTTGCTGCACCTTATTTACTTGCATTACTTGTTACTCGTTACAAATTACCTTATCACAAAACTATCTATTACCGATAATTTCAGTGCTTGCAAAGAATACCTTACTGAAAACTGATTATCATTTCCTTCCGCTCCTCGTTGGGTTCGACACTCTTACTTATCGAAAAGGCTACGATAGTTCCCCTACACTTGTGGGTCATCAAGACTCTTTTCTGGCGCCGGGGAGTGAAGCGCCTTTGGTAGGTGGAATTTGGTAAGTAAAAATTTATATAGTGTGCTGAAATTTACTGTCACTTGTTACTATGGAACATAATCCTTTGAGGGGCTTGTTCGGGGTATCTTCACCCCGACCAGTAGAGCAAAGAGTTGCTCCTCAACCTACTAAACCTACTGAAAATTTTTACTTTGAAATTCCTTCGGGTATGATAGAGAAACTGCTAGCTAATCCTTTCACAGGTGATGGAACATTACATCCCGATTTGCACCTAATCTATGTGGATAAAGTTTGTGGATTATTTAAGCTTGCAGGTATGCCCGAGGATGTTATCAAGAAGAAGGTCTTTCCTTTATCTTTGAAGGGAGATGCATTGACATGGTTGACGCTATGTGATGATATTGGATCATGGAACTACCAACGGTTGAAATTGGAATTTCATCAGAAGTTTTATCCTATGCATCTTGTTCATCGTGATCGTAATTATATATATAATTTTTGTCCTCGCGAAGGAGAAAGCATCGCTCAAGCTTGGGGGAGGCTTAAATCAATGTTATATTCATGCCCCAATCATGTGTTCTCAAAAGAAATGATTATTCAAAAAATTTATGCTCGACTTTCTCTCAGTAATCGCTCCATGCTCGATACTTCTTGTACTGGATCTTTTATGATGAAGACTATTGAATTCAAATGGGATTTATTAGAAAGAATTAAATGCAACTCTGAAGATTGGGACCTCGACGAAGGTAAGGAGTCAGGTATAACACCTAAGTTTGATTGTGTTAAATCTTTTATGGATACCGATGCTTTCCATGAATTTAGCACTAAATATGGACTTGACTCTGAGATAGTAGCTTCTTTTTGTAAATCCTTTCCTACTCATGTTGATCTCCCTGAGGAGAAGTGGTTTAAATATAATCCTCCCATTGGAGTAAAAGTAGTTGCACCTATTAAAGTTGAAGAAAAGACTATCACTTATAATGATCATGTTGTTCCTATTGCTTATATTGAGAAACCACCTTTCCCTGTTAGAATAAAGGATCATGCTAAAGCTTCAACCGTGGTTAACAAAAGTAATATTAAGACACCTAAACCCCCTGAGCAAATTAAAGTTGAACCTAGTGTTTCTATGGTTAAAGATCTCTTGGCCGATAACATTGATGGGCATGTTATTTACTTCTGCAATGAATCTACTAGAATTGCTAGACCTGATGCTAAAAATAAACATAGACCTGTTGTAGGCATGCCTATTATTTCTGTTAAAATAGGAGATCATTGCTATCATGGATTATGTGATATGGGTGCTAGTGCAAGTGCAATACCTCATTCCTTATACAAAGAAATTATGCATGATATTGCACCTGCTGAGATAGAAGAGATTGATGTTACAATTAAGCTTGACAATACAGATACTATTTCACCAGTTGGGATTGTTAGAGATGTTGAAGTCTTGTGTGGGAAAGTTAAATATCCTGCTGATTTTCTTGTTCTTGGTTCCCCACAAGATGACTTTTGTCCCATTATATTTGGTAGACCCTTCTTGAATATTGTTAATGCTAAGATAGACTGCAATAAGGATATTGTTTCTGTTGGTTTAGGGGATATGTCTCATGAGTTTAATTTTGCTAAATTTTGTAGACAACCCCATGATAAATAATTGCCTAGTAAAGATGAAATTATTGGTCTTGCTTCTATTACCGTGCCTCCTATTGATCCTTTAGAACAATATTTGCTAGACCATGAAAATGATATGTTTATGAATGAAAGAATGGAAATAGATGAAGTATTATTTAAACAGGGACCTATTTTGAAACACAACTTGCCTGTTGAAATCCTAGGGGATCCCTCTCCACCTAAGGGTGATCTTGTGTTTGAGATTAAACCTTTACCTGATACTCTCAAATATGCTTATCTTGATGAGAAAGAGATATATCCTGTTATTATTAGTTCTAACCTTTCAGAGCATGAAGAAAAGAAATTATTGAAAACTCTGAAGAAGCACCATGCTGCTATTGGATATACTCTTGATGATCTTAAGGGCATTAGTCCCACTCTATGCCAGCACAAAATAAAGCTGGAGAAAGACGCTAAACCAGTTGTTGATCACCAACGACGGTTAAATCCTAAGATGAAAGAAATGGTAAGAAAAGAAATACTAAAACTTATAGAGGCATGTATAATTTATCCCATTGCTGATAGTCAGTGGGTAAGTCATGTCCATTGTGTCCCAAAGAAGGGAGGTATTACTGTTGTTCCTAATGATAAAGATGAATTGATCCCACAAAGAATTGTTACAGGTTACAGAATCGTAATTGATTTCCGCAAATTAAATAAAGCTACTAAAAGGATCATTACCCTTTACCTTTTATTGATCAAATGCTAGAAAGATTATCCAAGCATACACATTTTTTCTTTCTAGATGGTTATTCTGATTTCTCTCAAATACCTGTGTCAAAAGAGGATCAAGAAAAGACAACTTTTACTTGCCCTTTCGGTACCTTTGCTTATAGACGTATGCCTTTTGGTTTATGTAATGCACGTGCTACCTTTCAAAGATGTATGACTGCTATATTCTCTGACTTCTGTGAAAAGATTGCTGAGGTATCCATGGATGATTTCTCTGTTTATGGGACTTCTTTTGATGATTGCTTAAGCAACCTCGATCGAGTTTTGTAGAGATGTGAAGAAATTAATCTTGTCTTGAATTGGGAGAAGTGCCACTTTATGGTTAATGAAGGTATTGTCTTGGGGCATAAAATTTCTGAAAGAGGTATTGAAGTTGATAAAGCTAAGGTTGATGCTATTGAAAAGATGCCGTGTCCAAAGGACATTAAAGGTATGAGAAGTTTCCTTGGTCACGCGGCTTTTATAGGAGGTTCATTAAGGACTTTTCTAAAATTTCTCGGCATCTGACTAATCTCTTACAAAAAGATGTTCCTTTTGTCTTTGATGATGATTGTGTAGAAGCATTTGAAATACTTAAGAAAGCTTTGATTTCTGCACCTATTGTTCAACCTCCTGATTGGAATTTACCCTTTGAAATTATGTGTGATGCTAGTGATTATGCTGTAGGGGCTGTTCTAGGACAAAGAGTTGATAAGAAATTAAATGTTATTCAATATGCTAGTAAAACTCTAGACAGTGCCCAAAAAAATATGCTACTACTGAAAAAGAATTTTTAGCAGTTGTATTTGCTTGTGATAAGTTCAGACCTTATGTTTTTTATTCTAAAGTAACTATTCACACTGATCATGTTGCTATTAATATCTTATGTAAAAGAAAGATGCTAAACCTAGACTTATCAGATGGGTTCTCTTGCTACAAGAATTTGATTTGCATATTATTGATAGAAAGGGAGCTGAGAACCCCATTGCAGACAACTTGTCTAGGTTAGAGAATGTTCTTGATGACCCACTACCTATTGATGATAGCTTTCCTGATGAACAATTAGCTGTCATAAATGCTTCTCGTAATGCTCCATGGTATGCTGATTATGCTAATTACATTGTTGCCAAATTTATACCACCTAGTTTCACATACCAGCAAAAGAAAAAGTTCTTCTACGATTTAAGACAGTACTTCTGGGATGACCCACATCTTTATAAAGGAGTAGATGGTGTTATTAGACGTTGTGTACCTGAGCATGAACAAGAACAAATCCTACGCAAGTGTCACTCCGAGGCTTATGGAGGACACCACGTTGGAGATAGAACTGCACACAAGGTATTGCAATCCGGTTTTTATCGGCCTACTCTCTTCAAGGATGTCCGTAAGTTTGTCTTGTCTTGTGATCAATGTCAAAGAATTGGTAATATTAGTAGACATCAAGGAATGCCTATGAACTATTCACTTTTTATTGAACCATTTGATGTTTGGGGCTTTGATTATATGGAACCTTTTCCTTCCTCTAATGGGTATACTCATATTTTAGTTGTTGTTGATTACGTTACTAAGTGGGTAGAAGCTATCGCAACTAGTAGTGCTGATCATAACACCTATATTAAGATGCTTAAAGAAGTTATTTTTCCGAGGTTTGGAGTCCCTAGATACTTGATGACTGATGGTGGTTCACATTTTATTCATGGTGCTTTTCGTAAAATGCTTGCTAAGTATGATGTTAATCATAGAATTGCATCTCCATATCATCCACGGTCTAGTGGTCAAGTAAAACTTAGCAATAGATAGCTTAAATTAATTTTGCAAAAGACTGTTAATAGATCTAGAAAGAATTGGTCCAAGAAACTTGATGATGCATTATGGGCTTATAGAACTGCATATAAAAATCCTATGGGTACGTCTCCATATAAAATGGTTTATGCTAAAGCATGTCACTTACCTCTTGAACTCGAACATAAGGCATAATGGGCTATTAAAGAGCTCAACTATGACTTTAAACTTGTCGGTGAGAAGAGGCTTTTTGACATTAGCTCATTTGATGAATGCAGAACCCAGGCCTACGAGAATGCCAAACTGTTTAAAGAAAAAGTTAAAAGATGGCATGATAAAAGGATACAAAAATGTGAGTTTAATGTAGGTGATTATGTATTGTTATACAACTCTCGTTTAAGATTTTTTTTCAGGCAAACTCCTCTCTAAATGGGAAGGTCCTTACATCATCGAGGAGGTCTACCGTTCCGGTGCCATAAAAATCAACAACTTCGAAGGCACAAATCCGAGGGTAGTAAACGGTCAGAGAATCAAACATTATATCTCAGGAAATCCCATAAATGTTGAAACTAATGTTGTTGAAACCGTAACCCCGGAGGAATACATAAGGGACACTCTCCAGAATGTTTCAGACTCCGAAAAGGAATAGTTACATGGTATGGTAAGTAAACCGACTCCAAAACAGTTCTAATGGCAATTTTTCTCTGTTTTGGAATATTTAAGAAAATAGGAAAATAAGAAGTAGCCTGGGAAGGACACGAGGCGTCCACGAGGGTGGAGGGCGCGCCCCCTGCCTCGTGGGCACCTCGTGTGCTCTCCGGACTCCATTTTCTTGCATGATACTTCTTTTGGTTGGTAAAAATTCATCATATAATCTCTCAAAGGTTTTGACCACCGTATCACGCGAGTATCCTCTATTTTTGTTTCGAGTTGTTTCTGCTGCAGATTTAGAGCAAGATGTCTTCTCAAGAGTCAGTCGGGGAGAGTCGGGTGTCTCATCCGACACCGGGGCCAAGAGCAAACAACAATGCTGACCACTTTGGGCCATCAACTAAGGAAGAGATGGAGGACGATTTGAAAAGGATAGATGCCATGGAGGAGGATGAATAAGTTACTTCCCGTTTTCAAGCAGGATTCACTATGGGGGAACTACAGAGCTCGGCTATTCCAAACTCGGTCATCCCTTCCAATGTTAGATTTCTTTCTTATGAAAATATGAAAAAGAGTGTTACTTGTTCTCCCGCAGCTATGCAACATCCTTGGGTGAAGGGAGCTTTAGCCGTCACGGGCAAGCTCCGTAAGGAAATAATGGACCTCAAGCAGCAAGTCAATAAGCTCGAAGAAGAGAGTCGTATCTTGAGGGGCATCATCACCAAGAATATCACATCACCACCCGCGAAGAAGGAGACATAAACACATGGGTATGGGCACTCCCCTTGGCAACTGCCAAGCTTGGGGGAGTGCTCCGGTATCGTTGTTGGAAATATGCCCTAGAGGCAATAATAAATTAGTTATTATTATATTTCCTTGTTCATGATAATCGTTTATTATCCATGCTAGAATTGTATTGATAGGAAACTCAGATACATGTGTGGATACATAGACAACACCATGTCCCTAGTAAGCCTCTAGTTGACTAGCTCGTTGATCAATAGATGGTTACGGTTTCCTGACCATGGACATTGGATGTCGTTGATAACGGGATCACATCATTAGGAGAATGATGTGATGGACAAGACCCAATCCTAAGCCTGGCACAAGATCATGTAGTTCGTATGCTAAAGCTTTTCTAATGTCAAGTATCATTTCCTTAGACCATGAGATTGTGCAACTCCCGGATACCGTAGGAATGCTTTGGGTGTACCAAACGTCACAACGTAACTGGGTGACTATAAAGGTACACTACAGGTATCTCCGAAAGTGTCTGTTGGGTTGGCACGAATTGAGACTGGGATTTGTCACTCCGTGTGACGGAGAGGTATCTCTGGGCCCACTCGGTAGGACATCATCATAATGTGCACAATATGATCAAGGAGTTTATCACGGGATGATGTGTTATGGAACGAGTAAAGAGACTTGCTGGTAACGAGATTGAACAAGGTATCGGGATACCGACGATCGAATCTCGGGCAAGTATCGTACCGATAGACAAAGGGAATTGTATACGGGATTGATTAAGTCCTTGACATCGTGGTTCATCCGATGAGATCATCGTGGAACGTGTGGGAGCCAACATGGGTATCCAGATCCCGCTGTTGGTTATTGACCGGAGAACGTCTCGGTCATGTCTGCATGTCTCCCGAACCCGTAGGGTCTACACACTTAAGGTTCGATGACGCTAGGGTTATAAAGGAAGTTTGTATGTGGTAACTGAATATTGTTCGGAGTCCCGGATGAGATCCCGGACATCACGAGGAGTTCCGGAATAGTCCGGAGGTAAAGATTTATATATGGGAAGTCATGTTTTGGTCACCGGAAGAGTTTCGGGGTTTATCGGTAACGTACCGGGACCACCGGGAGGGTCCCGGGGGTCCACCAAGTGGGGCCACCAGCCCCGGGGGGCCACATGGGCTGTAGGGAGTGTTCCTTGGCCTACATGGGCCAAGGGCACCAGCCCCACTAAGGCCCATGCGCCTAAGAGATGGAGAGGGGGCAAACCCTAATGGGATATGGGCCTTAGGGCCCATATTGGTGCGCCTCCATCTCCCATCCCCTCTTGGCCGCCCCCTTGCTCCCCATCTAGGGCTGCCGCCCCCCCTAGGGGTGGGAACCCTAGAGGGGGCGCAGCCCCTCCCCTTCCCTATATATATGAGGCATAGGGCTGCCCATAACATACGCGATTCGATCTCTCGTTGGTGCAGCCCTGCATCTCTCTCTCCCTCCTCTTATGTGGTGCTTGGCGAAGCCCTGCAGGATTGCCACGCTCCTCCATCACCACCACGCCGTTGTGCTGCTGCTGGATGGAGTCTTCCTCAACCTCTCCCTCTCTCCTTGCTGGATCAAGGCGTGGGAGACGTCACCGGACTGTACGTGTGTTGAACGCGGAGGTGCCGTGCGTTCGGCACTTGGTCATCGGTGATTTGAATCACGACGAGTACGACTCCATCAACCCCGTTCACTTGAACGCTTCTGCTTAGCGATCTACAAGGGTATGTAGATGCACTCTCCTTCCCCTCGTTGCAGGTCTCTCCATAGATAGATCTTGGTGACACGTAGGAAAATTTTGAATTTCTGCTACGTTCCCCAACAATCGTATCACCATCACTTTTATCTTTACCCTTTTTCTTAGTTCGATCCTTTTGATAATATCTTGATCTAGTAGAATAAAGTCTTAGTATGATCTAGTTGTGAGTTTTGCTTTATGATCCTTCTATGTAATCGAGTCCGTGAGCTATATAATAAAGATTAGTGTTGAGTCAAGGGTTTGATTATTTTGCTATGATCTTGAGGGAATAGAATAAAATAAAAGAGAAGAAATAGAAAGAAATAAAGGGATCATGTGGATCTTATGAAGAGTAATGAGCTCACATATAAAGAGTATGATGAATAAAAATTGTTAAGAGTTGACAAACATAGTTTTGGTCATCGTTGCAATTAATAGGAAGTATTAAAGAAAGAGAGGTTTTCACATATAAATATACTATCTTGGACATCTTTTATGATGGTGAGCACTCATTAAAATATGACATTCTAAAGAGTTGACGTTGGACAAGGAAGACAACGTAATGGGTTATGTTTTCTTACATCTGAGATAAATTATATTGTCATGGATCACCCAACATGTTGAGCTTGACTTTCCCTCTCTTGCTAGCCAATTTCTTTGCACCAAGTAGAGATACTACTTGTGCTTCCAAATTTCCCTAAAACCAGTCTTGACATGAGAGTCCACCATATCTACCTATGGATTGAGTAAGATCCTTCAAGTAAGTTGTCATCGTTGCAAGCAATAAGAATTGCTCTCGAAATATGTATGACTTATTAGTGTGGAGAAAATAAGCTTTATACGATCTTGTGATATGGAAGAAATAAGAGCGACAGACTGCATAATAAAGGTCCATATCACAAGTGGCAATATAAAGTGACGTTCTTTTGCATTAAGATTTCGTGCATCCAACCATAAAAGCACATGACAACCTCTGCTTCCCTCTGCGAAGGGCCTATCTTTTATTCTTGTCTATTACTTCATATAAGAGTCACGGTGATCTTCACCTTTCCTTTTTACATTTTTCCTTTGGCAAGCACAATGTGTTGGAAAGATCCTGATATATATGGCTAATTGGATGTGGGTTTGCATGAACTATTATTGTTGACATTACCCTTGAGGTAAAAAGGTTGGGAGGCAAAACTATAAGCCCCTATCTTTCTCTGTGTCCGATTAAAACTTCATAACCATAAATATCGCGTGAGTGTTAGCAATTGTGAAAGACTAAATGATGGTTGAGTATGTGGACTTGCTGAGAATCTCTTATATTGACTCTTTCCTATGTTATGATAAATTGCAATTGCTTCAATGACTGAGATCATAGTTTGTTAGTTTTCAATGAAGTTTCTGATTCATACCTGAGTATGTGAATGAATTGTTACTTTAGCATAAGAGATCATATGACAATATATATATATATGTTGCTGTTCTAAGAATGATCATGATGCCCTCATGTCCGTATTTTATTTTATCGACACCTACATCTCTAAACATGTGGACATATTTTTTGATTTCGGTTTTCGCTTGAGGACAAGCGATGTCTAAGCTTGGGGGAGTTGATACGTCCATTTTGCATCATGCTTTTATATCGATATTTATTGCATTATGGGCTGTTATTACACATTATGTCACAATACTTATGTCTATTCTCTCTTATTTTACAAGGTTTACATGAAGAGGGGAATGCCGGCAACTGGAATTCTGGGCTAGAAAAGGAGCAAATATTAGAGACCTATTCTGCACATCTCCAAAAGTCCTGAAACTCCACAGGAATTATTTTCAAAATATAAAAAAATATTGGGTGAAAGAAGTACCAAAGGGGGCCATCCACCGTCCACGAGGGTGGGGGCGCCCTACCCCCTGGGCGCGCCCCTACCTCGTGGGCCCCCTGGTGGCCCTCTGATGCCCATCTTTGGCTATATGGAGTCTTTCGTCGAGGAAAAAATCATAAGCAAGCTTACGGGACGAAACTCTGCCGCCACGAGGCGGAACCAATCTAGGGCTCCGGCGGAGCTGTTTTGTAGGGGAAACTTCTATCCGGGAGGGGGAAATCATCACCATCGTCATCACCAATGATCCTCTCATCGGGAGGGGGTCAATCTCCATCAACATCTTCACCAGCACCATCTCATCTCAAACCCTAGTTCATCTCTTGTATCCAATCTTTGTATCCAAACCTCATATTGGTATCTGTGGGTTGCTAGTAGTGTTGATTACTCCTTGTAGTTGATGCTAGTTGGTTTACTTGGTGGAAGATCATATGTTCAGATCCATTATGCATATTAATACCCCTCTGATTGTGAACATGAATATGCTTTGTGAGTAGCTACGTTTGTTCCTGAGGACATGGGAGAAGTCTTGGTATAAGTAGTCATGTGAATTTGGTATTCGTTCGATATTTTGATGAGATGTATGTTGTCATCCCTCTAGTGGTGTCATGTGAACGCCAACTACATGACACTTCACCATTATTTGGGCCTCGAGGGAGGCATTGGGAAGTAATAAGTAGATGATGGGTTGCTAGAGTGACAGAAGCTTAAACCCTAGTTTATGTGTTGCTTCGTAAGGGGCTGATTTGGATCCATATGTTTCATGCTATGGTTAGGTTTACTTTAATACTTCTGTTGTAGTTGCGGATGCTTGCAATAGGGGTTAATCATAAGTGGGATGCTTGTCAAAGTAAGGCCAGCAGCCAAGCACCGGTCCACCCACATATCAAATTATCAAAGTACCGAACGCGAATCATATGAACGTGATGAAAACTAGCTTGACGATAATTCCCATGTGTCCTCGGGAGCGCTTTCCTTTATATAAGAGTTTGTCCAGGCTTGTCATTTTCTACAAAAAGGATTGGGCCATCTTGCTGCACCTTATTTACTTGCATTACTTGTTACTCGTTACAAATTACCTTATCACAAAACTATCTGTTACCGATAATTTCAGTGCTTGCAGAGAATACCTTACTGAAAATTGCTTATCATTTCCTTCTGATCCTTGTTGGGTTCGACACTCTTACTTATCGAAAAGGCTATGATAGATCTCCTACACTTGTGGGTCATCACCGATCGGTCCATGCTTTGGCAAAACCGATATTTTAAATTGACCGAGGAACCACCCCGATCGGTTCGGGGGAACCGAACGTCCAGGCCTAGTCTCATGGTTCAAAATAGACCAGGATTAGAGAGGTTGGTGTGTTTACATCCTTAAGGTTCGAAATAGACCGGGACCGACTGGCCGAAGCGCACACCAGGCACGCGGTCGTTAGATCTTACTTGATCCGACGACCACGCGAACCTTGCGTCCCTATTTTGGCCGGCCACACATGTGTGAGGCTCGCACATCACTTTTGTCCCCCTGCTCCCTTATCTTCTTCAATCGATGTGAGGCGTCTTCTCTACCCAACGACTTCCATCTCCCGAGGAAGCCGACAACCTTCCCCATCTTTCTCGCTCGCTCACTCTCCCTCGAAACAAACCTCTGATCTCTCTCTTGCGCACGCGACGAGTAGCACGCCTGCGAGGCGTTTTGCTACAAGTAGAGTCACCGGGGGTTGTGGGATTCGACGGGCGAAGCTTCATTGCTCCTTTTTTTTTGCACAAGCAACCTCTCGATTCTACAACTGATATGTTTTATTGTTGCAACCGGCTGTGTTTTTAGCTGGAATGGGCAACTGCTTTTGCTTGGATCCCGCATTGATGATGCTATTTTGCTAAAAATGACGATGGATTTTGCTGTGACTGGTGACAAGTTTTGCTGGAACTAGCGATGAACTTTGCTGGAGCTAGAGGCCACCACCGGTGGTGGAGCTGCAACCGGCTATGGAGAAGCTGGAACCATCTATGAGTGGGTGTCTTGGTGGTCATCGCTCCTTTTTTGCATCTAGGGGCGGGACCAATGCTACAACAAGTGATTTTTTTGCTGTTACCGGCGATGATTTGTGTTGGGACTAGTGACTATTTTTACTGGGTTCGTGACGGGGAGTGGCTTTTTTGTTGTGACCGGCTACAATTCTTGCTTTGACCGTTGAAGATTTTGCTGCGATGATACCCGTTGATGATGGAGGCGACGGGAGGAACGGGGTGCAGCGGTCGGCATCCACTACCGCTAGAGACGACGCACAGCCTCGCCGCCGCGACCAGCCTCGTCGAGGGAGACTGCGGTGAGGCACCGGTCATCGACCCTATGCCACAAAGGGGCGCGGGGGCAGGGCTGTGATGGCGCTAGGCTGGTGCACCATGACGACTGATACATCTCCAACGTATCTATAATTTTTGATTGCTCCATGCTATTATATTATCTGTTTTGGATGTTAATGAGATTTATTTTACACTTTTATATTATTTTTGGGACTAACCTATTAACCGGAGGCCCGGCCCAAATTGTTGTTTTTTTTGCCTATTTCAGTGTTTCGTAGAAAAGGAATATCAAACGGAGTCCAAACGGAATGAAACCTTCGGGAGCGTGATTTTTGGAACAAACGTTATCCAGGGGACTTGGAGTGGACGTCAAGCAATCAACGAGGCGGCCACGAGGCAGGGGGCGCGCCCTCCACCCTCGTGGGCCCCTTGTTGCTCCACCGACCTACTTCTTCCTCCTATATATATTGACATACCCCAAAAACATCAAGGAGTACCACGAAACCCTATCTCCACCGCCGCAACCTTCTGTGCCCATGAGATCCCACCTTGGGGCCTTTTCCGGAGCTTCGCCGGAGGGGGCATTGATCACGGAGGTCCTCTACATCAACTCCATGGCCCCTCCGATGATGTGTGAGTAGTTTACAACAGACCTTCGGGTCCACAGCTAGTAGCTAGATGGCTTCTTCTCTCTCTTTGGATTTCAATACAAAGTTCTCCTCGATTCTCTTGAAGATCTATTCGATGTAATCTTCTTTTGCAGTGTGTTTGTCGAGATCCGATGAATTGTGGGTTTATGATCAAGTTTATCTATGAACAATATTTGAATCTTCTCTGAATTCTTTTATGTATGATTGGTTTATCTTTGCAAGTCTCTTCGAATTACCAGCTTGGTTTGGCCTACTAGATTGATCTTTCTTGCAATGAGAGAAGTGCTTAGCTTTGGGTTCAATCTTGCGGTGCTCGATCCTACTGACAGAAAGGGAACCGACACATATTGTATTGTTGCCATCGAGGATAAAAAGATGGTGTTTATATAATATTGCATGAATTTATCCCTCTACATCATGTCATCTTGCTTAAGGTGTTACTCTATTCTTATGAACTTAATACTCTAGATGCATGCTGGATAGCGGTCGATGTGTGGAGTAATAGTAGTAGATGCAGAATCGTTTCGGTCTACTTGTTTCGGACGTGATGCCTATATACATGATCATGCCTAGATATTTTCATAATTATTTGTTTTTCTATCAATTGTTCGACAGTAATTTGTTCACCCACCGTAATACTTATACTATCTTGAGAGAAGCCATTAGTGAAACATATGGCCCTCGGGTCTATTCTCCATCATACAAGTTTCCAATCTATTTATTTTGCAATCTTTACTTTCAATCTATATCATAAAAATACCAAAAATATTTATCTTATTATTATCATCTCTATCAGATCTCACTCTTGCAAGTGGCCGTGAAGGGATTGACAACCCCTTTATCGCGTTGGTTGCGAGATTCTTATTTGTGTGTGTAGGTACGAGGTGACTCGCGCGTGGTCTCGTACTGGATTGATACCTTGGATCTAAAAAACGAAGAAAAATACTTACGCTGCTTTACTGAATCACCTTTTCCTCTTCAAGGGAAAATCAACGTAGTGCTCAAGAAGTAGCAACGACGATAACTTGCTGCTGCGCCCCGCCGCGACTAGCGTTGCATCGTTGGATCTTGGGGGTGTGGCGAGGGGGAGAGCGACCTCATGCTAGTGTTCGGCGTGTTGCAAATCAGTCATGGGCATTGCGAACAAAGAACGGTGGGATGATTTTTTTTCCTAAGGGGAAGAAGAAACATGTGGGGAATAAGACGTGGGGGAGAAAGGTCAGATGGCTATGGTAATTGAAACGTGGGGCTAGCATGTGTCGATGCCTATCATTGGCCTTCCAAAAAACACAACACATCGAACCTTGGGCGTTGAAGGTGGACCAAACAACGAAGGCCAAATCTGAAAGTAGTAGCAGAAGCCCAAATGAAGAAAGGCTGCCTACATGGGCCGGTTCTGAGTGCAAATGAATGGACCTGGTCGCTGTTCACAAGAAACGAGCAAAATGAGCCCTGGAGTAACTTGACGGCCTTCCTCCGAGTGCACCCTCTCCATCCCGCCCACGACGACCTAGCGTGCGACCTAGTCCATTTAGCATTTTATTCCCCACCAGTTTTGGGAAAGTTCCAGTACCTTCGGTGAACCGGTTTTCCATTTCTCTTTTGTGTTTTTCTTTTGTTTCTTTTTCTTTCTTTTTTCTATTTTCTCTTTTTTCTTTGGACCATGATAAGTGCCACACGTGTGAACGCCCTTGTGGCCATCCATTGCGCCACTTCAGCCTTTTTATCTGCTTTTTTTTTCTTCCATGCATGCATGCAAATAAGGACGAAAATAGATACTCTCGGTGGTAATATTTTTGCTTTTTCAAACTTTAAAATATTTTATTTCTTAAATGAAAATTCCGATTGAAAATTCGTATTCACCATTAAATCTGAGACGACGATGTGTTCAAAACTAGATCTCATATTGATATATTTGGACGATATTTTTTGGTGGTCTAAAGTTGCCATGGTGTTTGCATTAAAGTTGTTATGATGTTTACACTGAAGTTGTCATGATATGTTTTAACTATTTTTTGTTCTAGATTTAAAGTAAATTTTAACAGGTTATAAAAAAGAATGAATTTGCCATGGTCAAAAATATAGAATTGTATTGATGTGTAGATTACATTTACCCTAATCTCATAAAAATTAAAAGTTACCAGTGCCAAATAAAAAGTAACTCTTTTCCATTCTTTTATCATGTTGCAAAAAGAAAAATTGTCATGATATAAAAAAAGGAAACTAAAAAATTGCCATGATGAATTACTAAAACTTGTCATGATCCAGGAACTAATTTTGATATGTGGTTCATAATTAAAAAATCCATCGTCAATTCCTAAAGAAAGCCATGGTCAATGACTAAAATTTGCCAAGAACCCTAAACTAAAATTGCAATGGTGAATTACTAAGATTTGCCATAATTCATGAACTAAATTTTCCATGGTTCATACAAAAAAATTGGCCATGGTCAAAATACGAAAACTGCCATGGTAAAAAAACTAAATTTGCCATGATGAATTAATAAAAATTGCCATCATCCATTTAGTAAATTTGCCATGGTTAATTACTAAAAATTGCCATAATTAATTTAGTAAATTTGGCATGGTTAATTACTAGAAATTGCCATGGTCAATTACTAAAATTTGCAATGGTCAATTACTAAGAATTTCCATGATCAATGAAGTAAATTGGCCATGGTTCTTAAAACAAAACTCCAAAACTTGGCATGGCAACACATGTTTATTTGCCATGCAAGAACACATGTTTATTTGTTGTGGTCTATATAGTAGATTTTCCATGGACACAAAAAAAAGAGTCACCACCGGCGTAGCACCACATCGTCGACATCCGCTCCACTCGACTAAGAAACGCCTTCCCCTGGCCGCCGCACATTGAGAAGCATCCGAGAATCTCCTTGATGCATCTGTGTCCCGGGAGCCCGCCATGTCGTGCATCCCCCCCCCCCCCCTCCCTCGCCGGATATCTACTCGGGGTCCACGGGCCGTCGGCACAGCTCATCGTTACAATTGAAGTTTTAAATCTAGAAGAAAAAAGTTGTTGAAACAAATCATGACAACTTTATTGTAAAGAGTCTAAAGACCATGGCAATTTACTCGTACTATAGACATGGTAACCTTTGACCCCAAAAAAGTCATCGAAATATATCAATATAAGAACTAGTTTTGAAGATCTCGCCATGACGAATTTAATGGTGGAAACAGTCTTTTAACCAGATTTTTTCATTTAAGAGATAAAACATTTTAAAAATTCAAAATACAAAAAAATCCTGCTGACATCATCGGTTTCGTTCTTGTGTGCACGCAAATGTGGGAAAGAAGGGAAAACATGTGGGTTGAACTCCTTCATGCCACACGTGTGGCTGGAAAAATGTGCGGGCCAAACTCCTTCATGCCACACGTGTGGCACTTATCATTTTCATTTCCTTTTTCTTTTCCTATATTTTTTCATTCTTCTTTTTTCCTTTTTATTATTATATTTTTCGAACATATTTGAAATATGTGAACATTTTTTTTGAAATCATGAACATTTTTTGAATTCTTGAATATATTTTGAAATAATGAACTTTTTTACAAATTCGTGAACATTTCTTGAGATCGTGATTATTTTTGGAATTCGTAAGCATTTTTTTACAAATTTGCTAACATTTTTGGAACTCATCAACATTTTTTGAATCAGCACACAATTTATGAAATTTGGGAACAATTTCCGAATTTCATCAACATTTTTTTGGTTTGCGAATATTTTTTTAAATGGATGCATAATTTTTCAAATTCATGGCTATTTTGAATCAATGAGCATTTTCTGAACCAATGACGTTTTTTGTATTTTTTGGAACAATTTTTGAAATTTGTGAATAGTTTTTGCATTTTTATTGAACATTTAAAATTTTTAAGAACATTACTTGAATTTTGGAAATTCTTTTGAAATCATGAACATTTTTGGAATATTCAAACGTTTTTTAAAATTGTGAACATTATTTGAATATGCGAACATTTTTCAAAATAAGGTACATTTTGGTGCGAGCATTTTATGATTTCTCGAACAATTGTCCAAAATCGTGAACAATTATTTTCTCTATTCATGATCATTTTATGATTTCTTTATCATTCTATTTCAAAATTTTAATTATTCCAAAATTCGAAACTTTTATAAAATCCCTTGAAAACAGAAGATAAAAAAATCAAAAAAGGAATGGAAAATAGCGGGCTTTCACCCGGTGCATGGGCTGACCCAACAGGGGTGCCTGTTCCCGCGTCCTAGGGTGCCCAGGTCGCCAAATAGGACCCCCCCCCCCCCCCCCCCCCCCCCCCCCGAGAACGTGTCAGGTGCACTGGGACATTTGGTGCTACCTATGCACCCAATCTCCGTAATTTGCATTTTAAACTTTGAAAAATTATGAAAATTTGCGAGAATGTAAGTACGACACATATCTATCTTGCTATGAAATTTCAAGTCCAAATTCAAAGTTTGTATCTAGAAACAAAAATGACAAATTAGGATGTGAATAGTATCTAATGTGAACTAGGTCTTGAATTCAGCCCATTTTCTATATCACCGATGATTTTTTTTCATTTTTACTTCTCATACTATGTTTCAAATTTGGATCTGAAAATTTGTTGTATGATGGATTATTTTTGCTATTAGTAGATGGAAGATGTCTGGAGTGCGTGCTAAGATAATGTTTGTGTTCAGCTTTGGACATCGCCTCCTTGATGCGATGGATCTGGTGGTGTTTGTTGTTTCTATGGCGGATCTCATCTCGTGTGGTGCCGTCTTTGTTTGGAAGAAGATGAAGGTCCAAGAACAAGGTTGGAGGCTTGTGGGTGTCAGTTGTGGTGTTTTGCTTCGACGACATCGACGGCATGCAGCGGATTTGGGTTTCGAGGAGCACGGGGATGATCCCCGGTCGACGCACCACAACGACAATGGCCTTGCCGGCGGCAGGCCTTTTCTTCGGCTCACAAAGCCTTTATGGGCTATAGTGTTTCTTCGTCTCCGAAAATGGCAAGTGGCAACGATTGCTATTGCAAAAATCTACTTCAATGGAGTCAGTCTTGCTATTGTTTCTGGACATGTGTCCTCTCTCTTTTTCTATCATGGTTCTCATGATCTCGTGTTGTACATTGTTCAAGATATCTTCCGATATTCCGATAAATCGGCCGATTTATCGCTTACCAGTGTCTGGCCGATAAGATATATCGGACGATAAATCAACCGATATGACAATAAATCAGCCGATATACCGATAAACTGGCCGATTTATCCCTTATCATGGGTCGACCCATAAGTTCCCGATAAGCGATATCCCCAACATTGGTTGTAATATGACATCTGTTTAATGGTATATGAAATTTCTCAAAAAAACTGAGTACCCACACTCATCAGATTGTAACATATGTACCTAATTGATTGTTTGATGGAATCTTATTGAAAATGGAGGACCATAGCATGGATGTAAACTCTGTAGCTAGCCAATATGCAATGCCTTTGCTAATAATCTTCTGTCCGAGCAGCTGCAAATGGCTACTCTGACCACATGGCCGCCGTGTCTGTGGGACAGACCGATTACAGTTTGTAGTTCGATGATAACTGATCAGTTAATACAATAGTTTTAAATCGTGCTTGGTATGACCGCTATCGCTGTTGTTGTGGCTGGACCTCAGCGCTATTTCCCCCTTACTGAATCGCGGGATATGTTGCCGATTCCATGGGAAATAGCACTGCAATCATGCAATTTTAGACGTGTCGTGACAAGTCCAACTCGCGCAATCTTAATCTTTAGTTAATTTTAGAGTGAATAATTTAACATAACAGTTACTAATTTTTTATGTATTACAACATATATAGGTCGTAGACATCAGGTTTCAGTTTAACTCATCTATGCGTCCATAAAGGTTAAGGACTCCCTACCTTCTCCTCACTTACGTACCTATAAGCGGTTGATCAGGCCTCCACTACATACACATCATCTGACGCCTAGTTCAAAATTCCAATTACTCGAGAGACTGCAGCCTGCACCTTTGCCTGCAGTCTGGTTTGGTACAACATAGCACTCTAAAGTCTGAAGCTAGACTTTCATACCATATCTGTGAGCTTCTAGCTAGCATCAAATTAAGTTTTTCTTTTCGTTGTTGGAACCTACAATGATCCTTGAAACTACAGTTACATGTGATGTTGGTTGTCAGGGACCAGCGCCCGTGTCCACTATCGAAGATGGTCACGGTTGGACCACCATGGATGGTTGTGTTGGCAGCTATGTCCACATGGAGAGCAATAGGCGTGGTTGGCTCGGTGGGCAGCAAGAAGCAGTTGAGATGTTCCAGGAGGCGGCATGACTGTTTGTGCTGGAGGCTATGCGCAAGGAGGTCGGTCTAGGCGACATGAGTAAAACCCAATTTTTTATGCCTTTTTTGGCTTCTAGAATAAGCTGCCCTCTACCCAGCTTATTCTAGAAACCCAATAAAAAATATTTTTTAGGAGCCTGCTAAAAAAGTCTTAATTAGTAGACTTCTAAATAAATAAATTTAATTGAGCTTTTAGAATAAGCTGAGTAGCGGATAGCTTATTCGAGAAGCCATCAAAAGAACTGGCCCTAAGATTAGTCGTCGTATCATGGTAATTGGTGTAGATATATATGGTATGTATTGCTTCCGTTTTTTATTTGGATAACTTATGACATCATGGTATTCGGAGAAATAAATTGTCTTAATGGTATCATGATGTGTTGTCTCTGTATTTGTATATCACATCCTTCTCAGCCTCTTCTCTTTCTCACTCTTTGATGGGATTTGTTTTCCAAGTCTTATAATGAGCTGCAATCAGTCTATCGGAAGATGAATTCCTGGACGCAGTGGAGCCCAAGTTAAATATAGTGTAATAATCTGAGTCGCTTTTATTTTCTCAGTTTCTGTACATATGTGGAGCCCAAGTTAAATATAGTGTAATAATCTGAGTCGCTTTTATTTTCTCAGTTTCTGTACATATGTATCAGTGTATTTTTGTATTAGAAGTTTCAATTTTCTTGATAGTAATATGCAGGATAATTTGTAGTAACTACATATATAGGGTGGCAGACGATAATTGATATGAGGCATGTGCATGGTCAGACATTATTATTTGGGTTTTTATCATTTATGCCACTAGTTATGTCCCACTATTCAGTTTTGACATTAAAAATTACAACTGCTCAAAAATGCCATTGTTTCATGAGATCCTTGCTCAAAAATGCCATTAGATATCTCAAAAATGCCATCGCTCCATTAGACGTTTGCTCAAAAATGCCATTAGACATTATTATTATCAGGTCAGACTTCTTGACCATGTTATATGATAAAAAGTTTCCTATACCCACATGTCAGTTATCTCTATCTCACAATTATAAGTGTGGACCCCACTTACCAGGAGTAAGCAAGCGGATAATTTTAGAGAAAAATAAGAACGTTGTTGGGATCAAGTGGGAACCAGACTTATTGTAGTGAGATAGAAGGAGAGCTGACATGTTGGTCTATAGGTATTTTTGTCATTATAACATGGCAAACAAGATTTGAGATGATAGTAATGGTGTCCAGTGGCATTTTTTAGCATGCGCCTAACAAAGCAATGACATTTTTGAGCAGTTGAAATTCTTAGTGGCAAAATTGAGTAGTGAGATGTAACCAGTGGCATAAAAGATAAAAACCCTTATTATTTTTGTAATATCAAATTGATATTTCCGTAAATATCCTATTGACTCAAATTTTGGTTTGGTCTCCATACGTACCAAATTATATCTATTTTAGGGCCTGTTCCGGAACCCTCCAACTCCCAACTTCATCAACTCCCAATCCAGATCTCAGTTGAACGCTCCAACTCCTGGTTTTACGTGAGAGAAGCTGGCGATTCAGTGCGTGCAAATTCGGTGGAGTCACGGAGTTGGAAAACTTGAGCTCCGCGAAAATTAGGAAGTAGGAGTTGTGGATAATTACACCGAGGTTGCCACCGCGAAGTGAAACTGGTTTTTTTAGACAAACTCACGAAGCTTTTATTCAACCGTCACAATTTTTACAGGGACAAACAAAAAATCGCCGAGGTGGCATAACCAAACATGACGGCCAGTCCCCAACGTTAATGCATGGTTCACCAGGTTGTGGGCCTCAAAGTTCGAGGTCCGAAATTCATGACTAAAGGTACAAGAGGAGAAAAAACGAGCTCTATCCGTTATTTCATGTACCACTGCTCCGTATGCTGCTACTGTTCCTCCTTTGATCGCCTCCACCGCAGCTATGCAGTCCGAGGCGATGAAAACTTTCTGCTCGTACAGGTCGTCGGCAAGTGCCAGTGCTTCCCTGGTAGCTAGAACTTCAAGCACCTTCGGGTCCTCAATGTTGTTGAAGATAACTGCTGAGGCCCCCCAAAACACACCCGATGCATTGCGGCAAACAGCTCCGACAGCCCCCCCTTCCACCAGCACGCGGCACAGCCGCATCAACATTAATTTTGACATGATCATCAGGTGGTGGCTGCCAAGTAGTAGGGCGGACTCTTGGAGTTGTCAGTGACCTGTCAACAGGTTTCTGTATGTGCTTCAAATCAGCCAAGTAGCTAGTGATAAAACCATGAGTTGAGAATGGAGTTTTGTAAATTCCTTCATGGATTATTTTCCTCTTGGCCGCCCATATGGCCCATAGTGTGATTTGCTCATCAGAAAGAGCCATGTCTTTGTCTGATCATCTCTTTGCATCAGAAAGAGCCATCACACCGCGAAGTGAAACTGATGGTACCGGTTCGATCAAGCAGGCGAGAGCGCCACCGTCGCGCATCTCCTCCCGACCAGGCCTACGGCCCAAGCCTACTCCTGATGGGCCACATTGGGGCGATTTGATGGGCTTTCGTCTCGCTACCTCGTGCGAGCCAGAACCAGTATTGCCGGGGAGCCCCTATTTGACGCTCTTTGCGTCAAATTGGCGACGCCACGCACAGGCAACAGCCCGACTGGGCCGGCCCATCGAGCTGTACCGTGACACAAAAAACCCTAAAAACTAAAAGGAAGGGAGCGACGTCGGCCCATAGAGTTGTGCCTCCGATCATCCCACCAAACTAGCATTGTTGATAGAATGATGGCCGATAGCTTAAAGAACTATAAACCGGATTGGGCTATTATGGCGAACTGGAACTAGACCCGAGTTTGTTACTGTAGTGAACATAAGTGTAACTTCTACAAAAATGTATATTTTGAAAAGGTTTTGATAATTTTTTGAGTTACCGAACAAAATTTCGGAGACAAGAACATAATTTGGAATATGTGAACAAAAAATTGAAAAAGTGGATTTTTTAAAAAAAAACAAGAACCATTTTTAGAATTTTTGAAAAAAAATTAAACTGTGATTTTTTTTGAATTTGTGAACAAATATTTGAAAAATAAAAAAATCAGATATTCCAAACAAAAAATTGAAACCATATTTTTTTTCAACTTGTGAACTTTTTTAAAAAATGGAACAATTCTCAAAATTCCTAACGTAAATTGGAACCGTGAACATTTGTTAAACATTTTTCTGAAATGCGAACATCTTTTGAAATTCTGATCAAATTTTCAAACCATGATTTTTTTGAATTAGTGAACAAATATTTGAAATAAGGAACATTTCAGATATTCCGAAAAAAATGGAAACCACAAACTATTTTTCAACTTGTGAACATTTTCTGGAAAATGGAACAATTCAAGAATTTCTTACAAAAAAATGAAAGCCTGAACATTCTTTAAAATTTGTTGAACATTTTTCTAAAATGCGAACATCTTTTGAAACTCTGACCAAATTTTGAAACCGCGAGCATTTTTGAAAATTACTGAACATTTTTTGGAATTCCAGATTATTTTTTGAAATTTTGCCAACTTTTGAAAACAGGAGCATTTTTGGAAATTCCTGTGGAATTTTTGTGATTGAAACAATTTTTGAATTTTTGAGCAAATTTTCAAAGGAAGAACATTTTTTGAAATGTGAACAGAACTTTAAATTATCGAAAAGTATATAAAAGGAAAATCAAAAAAATAAACAAAAAGATAAAAGGAACAAAAAAGATAAAAAAATAAAGAAGTAGAAAAAAGAAAAAGGACAGATAAATAAAAAAAGGAAAAATAAAAAATAGAAAGGAAAAATAAAACAGGTTCAAGAACTTCTAGAAGGTTCCAAAAACCAGTAAAAACCAGCAAGGAGTCCTGTAGAAGGTTCCCAAAAACAGAACGTGAAAGTTGTACGTACGCTATAGTTGGGCCGGTCCAAATCGCTCGCTAGGTCGCCCTGCCCGTGTGATTCGCCGAGGTTTTGATGCGAAATGCGTCAAATAGGGTTTTCCGTCTTGCCGAACAGAGCGCTCGCTCCCGGATCGATGGCGAGAAGCTGGCAGAGGATTCCTGGAGTGGATTTTTTTTTTCTATGGCAGAGGGCTTCCGAACACGCCCTTAATTCAGTATATGCAACTAACCAAAATTGACCTGAATTCAACAAATAGCCAACACCATTTTACTTTTATCTGTATGTTAAATAATATAGTTTAGCATTTTAATTTTAGGAAATGACTAATATAGGACATATTTAGGGCAATACACAACCAAAGAGATGCACAAAAGTGGAACCACTCGATGACATGACTATTTCCTATATGCACCATTTTTGTAGTTTGTGTTATATCCGTTGGAGATTAGGCTTTTGTATTTTCTATGAGAAAAGGAGGAACAAGAAAAGTAGCTAGCATAATAAATGGTCTCTAATGTTTGCATCGAAACTATTCTCTTTTGGAAAGTAAAACATCAAAGTGTTTTTATTGGTTGATTATGTGAGGTTCTCTCATTATCTACCTATAGTAAATTGCTTAGTTTCTCTAGAAACTGGTCATAATAGTTTCTTTAGCTAATGGTCAGAATAGGTGATAGGTGAAAGGACAATAAGAACATTTCATTTGCAGCATTGTGAAATTTTCAATAATATGAAGGCAGTATATACCATGATCAAAGTCATTAAGTAGTTTGATTTGTTATCTAAAGAGAGAAGAATTTAGTATATGCTTCATTTCATATTCTATTATTTCATATGCATTTTTCATTTTAAGAGTGATAAGGATATATATGAAACTCAATGGTAAGACAAGATGAAACTTTTCCAATAGCAATTGCAGGACAGTTCAATTTCATTAATCCAGGTAAATAAAAATAGTCTCCAAAATTGCATCATATATTTTATAATATAGCTTACCAAACTAGCCTATGCTAATGCACGGATTGGCGACTAGTAAACACTAAAGCTTTATACTGTGGTAGTTAAACCTTAAATTGGAAGGCGAAGAAAGTGAGAGAGACTAGCATCTCAAGAAGGCATGAAAGGTGTTGAGATCACACATGAGTAATACAAAAGAGAACAAAATAAGATACAGTGGCGGAGGCACCGCCCAGCGACCCTAGGCACTTGCCCGGGCTCGCTAGTCATCGATAGCAGTGATCGATCCAAATTAACGAAGAGCTAAACATGTTCGACAGCTTGTTTACCCGGGCAAAAAAAATTGGGCCTTCGGTTTTCATAGGTTCATAGCCCAACAGCAGTCAGCAGCCCAGGCCGATATAGAAGACACCTAAAAAAAGAGGGAATACGTAGGTTGTACAGACCCAGTACAGATCGATCGCTCGAACTCCTTGTCTCTTCGTTTCCACACAGGCGGCGAACGCAGGGACTGGCGGCTGGCGCTAGAGCCCTAGAAGGCTAGACGCATGGCCGTCGCCCGGCAGCGAGCGGACGCAAGGCGTCCAGACAGTCTACTCGTCCGGTCATCCCTCAACCCCCTCCTTCTTCTCATTCCGCCTCGGCTCTGTTCGGTAAGAAACTGAGAATCCTCCATTAGAATTAGGGTTAGCCGGCTAGGGATCCCTCGTCTTCGTCTCTGAATTATTTGTTCTTGCATGGCTAATTGGAAGGAGAGGGAGAGCTTCTTGCACCAGCTCACATCACTGAACTTCTTCAAGTAGAGAAGATAAAACAGATTACAGATTACTCTGTGTTTATTTTCAGGTCAGGGTCTCCGAAAGTTTTGATCCTCATATGATTTTCTCATGTATAAGTATTTATTTTCAGGTCAACTAATCTGTACTAGAACTAACTAACTAGCAATTGTCTTGTAAATGTGATTAGTATTTGAGAGCTTTGTTTGTCGTTTTTGTTGAACCCGAACTTAAATTTAGGGAATTTTTCATTCAGAACGATCATGAATTCATGACTAGAGATAAATTGAATTTGTTGTCTTCTGGAAACTAAAAAAATCAAAGTATACAAGAAGAGGGCAACTTTTATTAATGCAATATTTATTACTTTCTAGTTGCTTACTCAGAATACAATATTTACTTGATGCAAGTAGTTCCGTACTATGAATTTCTTACTTGTAGCTCATTTACTTGTTTAACAACTAACTTCAAACTTTATATTAAATTTCAGAGATGAGGACTTTTTTGGTTAATAGAGCAAGCACTGAAAATGTGAACAGTGTGCAACCGGACATAGAACTGGAGGCACACCCACCTCCTAACATTGTCAATGAGGAGGTTTTCTACTTGTGATGATGTTCAAAGTATGGCCATGAAGATGGTTGAAACTGAGAAACATTTGGTATTTTCACTGGTATACAAACTTATTGAGTTGGCCTTGATATTGCCGGCGTCAACGGTATCTGTTGAGAGAGATTTTTCAGGAATGAAGATTATCAAGACTAAACTGCGTAGCAAGATCAATAATGAATGGTTTAATGACTTGTTGAGATGTTACACCGAGCGGGAGTTATTCAAGTCAGTTGATGATAAGGATATTGTTCAAACATTTACTGCAATGAGCTCTCGGAAGGGGTATTTGCCTCATGATTTTGTTTAGTGGAGTGTCGGTATGTTCCATCTGACCATCTTTATTCTTGCAAGCTTTCAATTTTGAATATATTCACATCTTGCAACTTAATTTATTTTAATTGCAAATCCATTTTTTATATTGTAGTGCCTTCTAGAACTTTGGCAACATGGCGAGTTTGCCTATATACAAAGGCTGATTGTATGTCTTTATTTTGGCCAAAATGAACGAGTAAGAGATGCTTTCCTTTTGTTCACATGTCTCAACTTTATTTGGTTTATGAAGCGGATATTGATATATTAGCTCACTTTAAAAACAAATTTTATGTCACTGTTATGGTTATGTTTTCATTTCATTATTAATGTGGATTTGTGATTCAGAAGTTTGGCGATATATTATATGTTATTTATTTGAATCCCGATTTTTGATTTCAAGATTATACACTTAGGCTCAACTTGCCCAGGCTCCAGAAAAATTCTGGCTCCGCCACTGATAAGATATGTGCATCAACACCACATGTCTACGAACCCTTCCATCCAACACGATCAGTATAGTTGGCAAATCATAGGATAATCTTAATTTCATACTCAAATGCGGGCAAGGAACAGAAAAGCGCCTTGACTATTCTGGTGGTGAATGAACATCAGCTTGTCTCCAACTTTGAATTTGGTCTGCTTCAATACGTGTCGCCAGCCATTAATGGTGATGCGATCATCGACAGAAGATTTGTATGTAGATGTGGAGTCAATGCTGGGATCTAGAATAATCCTAATTGTACCTGCTTCATCTATCAGGCTACGCATCACACGTTTCGGCAGTTGCTGTTACAAGAAAAAGAATGTAAGAAAGGCAAGACTACATATAGTGTAGGACACTGCTTTCAAAAGATGATATCGAATAGAAATATTACCAGATGTTTTTTCTTGACGTTAGACTTCGTCAAAGAGTGCAGTAGTGGAGTGTAGAGATGATCAGGATTCTGAATTCCATATTTGCTTCGAAACTGTTGAATACGCTCAATAAATTTGATTGCATGGCCCATGCTTATCCAGGTATTATCTGAGGTAAAGGTAGTATCAATGTTCCTCACAATTTCTTTCTGTGTTGGATCCAGTTGAAAATAAGCTATGACATATACACAAGAAAAGTTAATTAGAAGCTAAGTTCAAGCTGGAGGGGAAGGAGAAAAAAATGTTGTAGTACAAATAGTAACTAGTGATAATAGTATGAAAATATGCAAGTATAAGAGATGGAAATTTGGACAGAACTATGGTAGATACATACATGGATGAAAACTTGGACGAGTCGGGAGCTGGACAGATATGGAGTGAACTGGGCTGGCACACAAATTGACGTGCATCTCCCTATGAAGTCCCAGGTGGAGGTGGTACACATATAAGAACTGTCTCCAGTTGTTGGCAGTGAAATATGTTTTTTCTTCATTATTGGTGACATCGACAAAAAAACTGAATCCTTGTTTTGTCTTAAGCAAAACTGTAACTTGAGTTGAAACAGATCTTGTGATGCCGATATGTTTTAAGAAATCATTCCTTGCAAAGCAGGGAATGACCTGAGGAAATGGAAGTAAATAAATAATTGTTGTCACAAACAATTATGAACTAAATATTCTCATGAAAAGAAGAGTGTAGGTTGCTGATATTATTTTCTTTAAAGACAATATTTCAGAGAATGACGTGGTGGCTTAATATTGAAATGTAAGAAGTGTAATGTGACATAACCTGGAAATTACATATACCTAGACAAGAATATCAAAATTGGTATGCAAACAAAACCTATGTATGCTTACGTAGTGGTCCAACAGTAGGTAAAATATTGGTACAAGGTTCTAGGTTCGAATCTGTATGAAATCAGGATATAATAAAAGAACATCTCAGGTAATGGAAATCAGGCAAATTTTTGGAAACATGATGAATTAAATTGAGGCGAATTAAAGAAAGTTGATTTACTCTTTGTTCAGTCAATAAGCGAACACATAGTTATGCAAAACCTATAATGAACAAACAAAAACTAACAACTAACAATTAAATCAGATATCAAACATTTTGTTGAAACTTGCCGTTCTTTCTCTGCATTCATCTCGAAAAAAGAGAGAGAAGTAGTTGTTCTTCACAATATTGTCCTCGGTGCACAAGCCTCTGCGGTCGTTGCAAACTGGGCACTAGAAAAGTATGAACAAACAATTTAGTATAAAAATAGTAGTCGAACCTGATCTGGAAGAGATTAAGAAGCATACATGATTTACCTCCACATGAACTTCATTGGGGTCGACTGCGGTTTTCTTCCGTGGCTCTCTTTGGATGGGCAAACTCCACAACCACATGTCAACGGCGGTGTCCTCGTCAACGATTGTCATCGTCGACATTCGGCAAGCAGTGTCAGCAACGTCCGGTAGAAGTCTGAACAGAGCAGATCTAGAGGATGAGACTTGAAAAGAAGAAGAGAATGGGAAAAAAGGAGGGAGAAATAAGATGAGGTGCCTGCGCTCTGTGCAATGCAGATATCAATGTTAGCTAAGTTGACGACACGATTTGTTAGTTGTGTGCAGTAATAAATTACTAGAAAATGATCTAGTAAAATCGGCACAAATTCCAATGGGAAAAACTAAATGCGCAAAGTAAGTTCCATGACAAACAAGGTCTGTTTCACAGCTGTAACTTGGTAGACCAAGAAAAAACATGTTAGCACTGAAAATGAAATCAAATCATACAAAAAGCAGTGCACTTTGAAGAATGAAAATCAAATGGTATCTAGTAGGGGAACGCACGATGGCTTCAAAGTCTTTTCGCAAATGAATATTTGACAGTACAAGCATGCAACTATTGAGGAATAGAAGGATACGTATTTCAGGCAAGAGTACGGAAAAAGTTGGGAAAGTGAGAGTATCAATTTTTCGTGGGAAGAAAGATGCGGGAATTAGAGAACGGATAGGATAGGGGGAACAAATGAGTGAAGATGACATAAAGCTAAGTAATGGGATGGAAGGAAAACAAAGATAAAAATAAAAGGAGGAAATCAAACTGGAACATAAGAGAAGAACATGACAAGACGAAGAAGGAAGAACATGGATGGTGCAGGAAACACATGGAACAACCTCTGTAACAGAACGAGGGGTGTATGATACGCACGAATAGACAAATGTATAAGAAGGGCCCACAGAAGTATTTGTACAGATAAACACGTATACTGTTTCGTATTCAAACAGTTAAGAATTTTCATCCACTTTTTAACCAATTTATGTCGAAACATGTGTCCGCATCACGGCGCAGATCAACGATTACTGGCGTTTCCTCAGGTGTGTGCCCCTGCGAAATTTCGCCTCGGTAGTTTGTCCTTGGCTCAGATTGAAGAGGTTAATAGGAGAAATGATGCTATGAAATTAAGCATTGAGGGATCCTTTACTCCAATTGTCAGTGAGCTTACTGAAGAGAAAAATAAAATGAAATTTGACCTTAATGTTATTCTCAAAAGGGTTTAGTCTTTAGAGGAAGAAAGAATTAGGCAAACTTCTCTATGGGCTATGGAAGAGAGGAAACGCTTGAATTATAAGTTGATAAGAAAAATCTTGAAACTGGATTTCTTAATCAAGAGGAGCTACTCTAAACTTTTGTTCAGGAAGCTGCTACGGGAGCAATGGAATTTGAGGTGGCTAAGTTACTAGATGATGACATTGGAGTTTATGGGGAAGAAAAATAAGATGGTGGAGATTCTGGGAAATCTCTTGAGCCTACTGATTACAATGCCATTCAAGAATCAGTGGAGAACTTTGGGGAGAGAATGACACAACTTCATGGAGCTTCTGTTGAAAACATAGATGAAGTTGAAATGGATGATGCTCTCGGAAGACGCCTATTGCATAAGGGAAAGGAAGATGTTAGAATGGAAGATTTGGCTAAGAGTAGAGCAAAAGCTCGGGACAACTATGATATGAGCTCTAATCCCTCGTCCTCCAACTCTTCCTTACTTTATATGACTACACTTGTTGGAATTGACTTGGGCTGCTCTATTGACATGGTTGAATCTAATTTCGATATGATCCAAAAAATGGAATGTGCTAGAAAAGATTTCCTCATGCAGAATATTGTGAATAAATCCGAAAAAGATACCATGAATCCTAGCTCCTTGACACTGGTGATGCTGATTTAAATGAGGTACGTTCAGATGATGAACATTTCGGTGCAAAATTGGAGAAAAATTATATGGGCAACTTAAAAATGTTTTCTCCCGTGGTAGTAAATTTAAGAGAGAATGCTCTCTAACAATATGTTTTCTGAGACACTATGTCTCTATTTGGGGGGGGGGGGGGGTTAAGAAAACTAGAAGGAAAAGATCCTAGTTGACTTATATTTTCCTTATGAAGATGAAAGTCTTTTTTGGAATATGAGAGGGTTGGGGCACGATTCGAGGAAGAAACATGTGAGAGCGTTAATTACTAATCATATAATTGACTTTATTGGTCTGTTATGAGACTATCAAAGAGACATGTACTAGAAATGAGCTACGCACTTTTGATTGTGTGTGTGTGGGGGGGGGGGGTTGATTAGCACTAGACTCCCCCTAGAGGTAAATGGTGGGGGTCCGTGCAGGAGTTAACAAAGTTCTATTTGATGTAATCCATGTGTAAAAAGGAAATTACTTTATTAGAACTCGAGTGTATGATAAGATTGCTAAATTCAACCGGAACCTCTATTACTGTATATGGGGAGGCTAAAGTGGAAAGAAAAGTTGGGCTTTTAGCTGAATTAGCGAGGATATATCATGATAAACCCTTGTCTTGCTTGGTAGTTGGTGATTTTAATATTATCAGGCAGAGTAGTGGAAAAAAAGAACAAACCAAATACTCCAGGTCATTGGAGCTTTGTTTCAATGCCATTATTGAAGATGTTGGACTTAGAGAGATGCCTCTAAATTTGAGGAATTTCACTTGGGCTCATAATATTACCCATTGTCAATGCTACAGACTTTTGCCAAGGAGGTCTTTGACCACTCTCCATTGTTACCTAACTCTAGGGATCATCTTAATCTTCCCCTCATTTTCAGATATGAAAACTCTTGGGCTCTAAGAGATTGTTTCAAAGATTTTGTGGTAAGAATCATGAATGAATATTATTTTTGGTATAACTTGGATAGATGGTAGGCCAGAGTTAAAACTCCAGGAGAAAACTTAAAGGATGGAAAAAATGTCGAGGTTTGGTGTAGTAAAAATTAAAATTGAAATCCTAAGTTAATTAGATGCCATTGATAAGAACTTTGAGAAATTTGGTCTTTCAGTCTATGATAGACAACAACGGAAAGAATTGAGGGATCAATTAGCTAGGATTTTAAAACAAGAGGAGATGAAATGGACGGAAAGATAAAAAGATAAGGAGATCATTGATGGATATAGTAACACTAGATACTATCATGCTGAAGTGAATGAATGGAGAAGAAAAAACCAAATTACTTCTTTAGAGCAAGGTGAGTGAGGGAGATCATCTTATGAGCAACATTACTTTTTTTTAAATGCAATACTGAGGGAGAATTAGAAGAGATTGTAATTGAGGGGCAAGATGAGGGTTTGATTGAGGGGGTCTGATTGAGATAAACTTGGAAGAGATTCTAATTTGGTCTAGAAATAAAATTGTTAGAAAGCAGGAAGGTACAGATCTGTTGTTGGAAATATGCCCTAGAGGCAATAATAAAATGGTTATTATTATATTTCTTTGTTCATGATAATTGTCTATTGTTCATGCTATAATTGTGTTATCCGGAAATCGTAATACATGTGTGAATACATAGACCACAACACGTCCCTAGTGAGCCTCTAGTTGACTAGCTCGTTGATCAAAAGATAGTCATGGTTTCTTGACTATGGACATTGGATGTCATTGATAACGGGATCACATCATTAGGAGAATGATGTGATGGACAAGACCCAATCCTAAGCATAGCTCAAAGATCGTGTAGTTCGTTTGCTATAGCTTTTCCGAATGTCAAGTATCATTTCCTTAGACCATGAGATTGTGCAACTCCCGGATACCGTAGGAGTGCTTTGGGTGTGCCAAACATCACAACGTAATTGGGTGACTATAAAGGTACACTACAGGTATCTCTAAAAGTGTCTGTTGGGTTGGCACGAATCGAGACTGGGATTTGTCACTCCGTATGACGGAGAGGTATCTCTGGGCCCACTCGGTAATGCATCATCATAATGAGCTCAATGTGACCAAGTGGTTGATCACGGGATCATGCATTATGGTACGAGTAAAGTGACTTGCCGGTAACAAGATTGAACAAGGTATTGGGATACTGACGATCGAGTCTCGGGCAAGTAACGTACCGATTGACAAAGGGAATTGTATACGGATTGATTGAATCCTCGACATCGTGGTCATCCGATGAGATCATCGAGGAGCATGTGGGAGCCAACATGGGTATCCAGATCCCGTTGTTGGTTATTGATCGGAGAGTCGTCTCGGTCATGTCTGCGTGTCTCCCGAACCCGTAGGGTCTACACACTTAAGGTTCGGTGACGCTAGGGTTGTTGAGATATTAGTATACGGTAACCTGAAAGTTGTTCAGAGTCCCGGATGAGATCCCGGACGTCACGAGGAGTTCCAGAATGGTCCGGAGGTGAAGATTTATATATAGGAAGGCAAGTTTCGGCCATCGGGAAAGTTTCGAGGGTAATCGGTATTGTACCGGGACCACCGGAAGGGTCCCGGGGTCCACCGGGTGGGGCCACCTATCCCGGAGGGCCCCATGGGCTGAAGTGGGAGGGGAACCAGCCCCTAGTGGGCTGGTGCACCCCCCTTGGGCCTCCCCCTGCGCCTAGGGTTGGAAACCCTAGGGGTAGGGGGCGCCCCACTTGGCTTGGGGGGCAAGCCACCCCCTTGGTCGCCGCCCCCCCTTGGAGATTGGATCTCCTAGGGCCGGCGCCCCCTAGGGACCCTATATATAGTGGGGGGGAGGGAGGGCAGCCGCAACCCTAGCCCCTGGCCTCTCCCTCTCCCTCTCGTGACACCTCTCCTTCTCTCTGTGCTTGGCGAAGCCCTGCCGAGATCACCGTTGCTTCCACCACCACACCGTCGTGCTGCTGGATCTTCATCAACCTCTCCTTCCCCCTTGCTGGATCAAGTTGGAGGAGACGTCTTTCCAACCGTACGTGTGTTGAACGCGGAGGTGCCGTCCGTTCGGCGCTAGGTCATCGGTGATTTGGATCACGATGAGTACAACTCCATCAACCCCGTTCTCTTGAACGCTTCCGCGTGCGATCTACAAGGTATGTAGATGCACTCCTCTCTCCCTCGTTGCTAGATGACTCCATAGATTGATCTTGGTTATGCGTAGAAAATTTTAAAATTCTGCTACGTTCCCCAACAGTGGCATCATGAGCTAGGTCTATGCGTAGTTTCTAGAACACAAAGCAGTTGTGGGCGTCAATATTATCAATTTGCTTGCCGTTACTAGTCTTATCTTGATTCGGCGGCATCGTGGGATGAAGCGGCCCGGGCCGACCTTACACGTACGCTTACGTGAGACTGGTTCCACCGATTGACATGCACTAGTTGCATAAGGTGGCTGGCGGGTGCCTGTCTCTCCCACTTTAGTCGGATCGGATTCGATGAAAAGGGTCCTTATGAAGGGTAAATAGAAATTGGGATATCACGTTGTGGTTTTGGCGTAGGTAAGAAACGTTCTTGCTAGAAACATATAGCAGCCACGTAAAAATTTGCAACAATAATTAGAGGACGTCTAACTTGTTTTTGCAGCATGTGCCGTGTGATGTGATATGGACAAAAGGATGTGATGAATGATATATGTGATGTATGAGATTGATCATGTTCTTGTAATAGGAATCACGACTTGCATGTCGATGAGTATGACAACCGGCAGGAGCCATAGGAGTTGTCTTTATTTATTTATGACCTGCGTGTCAACATAAATGTCATGTAATTACTTTACTTTATTGCTAAAGCGTTAGCCATAGTAGTAGAAGTAATAGATGACGAGACAATTTCAAGAAGACACGATGATGGAGATCATGATGATGGAGATCATGGTGTCATGCCGGTGACAACGATGATCAAGGAGCCCCAAAGATGGAGATCAAAAGGAGCAAATGATATTGGCCATATCATGTCACTATTTGATTGCATGTGATGTTTATCATGTTTTACATCTTATTTGCTTAGAACGACGGTAGCTTAAATAAGATGATCCCTCGTAATAATTTCAAGAAAGTTTTCCCCCTTACTGTGCACCGTTGCGAAGGTTCGTTGTTTCGAAGCACCACGTGATGATCGGGTGTGATAGATTCTAACGTTCGAATACAACGGGTGTAAGCCAGATTTACACACGCAATACACTTAGGTTGACTTGACGAGCCTAGCATGTACAGACATAGCCTCGGAACACAGAAGACCGAAAGGTCGAGCATGAGTCATATAGAAGATATGATCAACATGAAGATGTTCACCGATGTTGACTAGTCCGTCTCACGTGATAATCGGACATGGCCTAGTTGACTCGGATCATGTTTCACTTAGATGACTAGAGGGATGTCTATCTGAGTGGGAGTTCATTGAATAATTTGATTAGATGAACTTAATTATGATGAACTTAGTCTAAAATCTTTACACTATGTCTTGTAGATTAAATGGCCCACGCTAATGTTGCCCTCAACTTCAACGCGTTCCTAGAGAAAACCAAGCTGAAAGATGATGGCAGCAACTATACGGACTGGGTCCGGAACCTGAGGATCATCCTCATAGCTGCCAAGAAAGATTATGTCCTAGAAGCACCGCTAGGTGACGCACCTATCCCAGAGAACCAAGACGTATGAACGCTTGGCAGTCACGTGCTGATGATTACTCCCTCGTTCAGTGCGGCATGCTTTACAGCTTAGAACCGGGGCTCCAAAAGCGTTTTGAGAGACAGGGAGCATATGATATGTTCGAAGAGCTGAAAATGGTTTTCCAAGCTCATGCTCGGGTCGAGAGATATGAAGTCTCTGACAAGTTCTTCAGTTGTAAGATGGAGGAAAATAGTTCTGTCAGTGAGCACATACTCAAAATGTCTGGGTTGCATAACCGCTTGACTCAGCTGGGAGTTAATCTCCCGGATGACGCGGTCATTGACAGAATCCTTCAGTCGCTTCCACCGAGCTACAAGAGCTTCGTGATGAACTTCAATATGCAGGGGATGGAAAAGACCATTCCCGAGGTATATTCAATGCTGAAATCAGCAGAGGTGGAAATCAAAAAGGAACATCAAGTGTTGATGGTGAATAAAACCACTAAGTTTAAGAAAGGCAAGGGTAAGAAAAACTTCAAGAAGGATGGCAAGGGAGTTGCCGCGCCCGGTAAGCAAGCTGCCGGGAAGAAGCCAAAGAATGGACCCAAGCCCGAGACTGAGTGTTTTTATTGCAAGGGAAGTGGTCACTGGAAGCAGAACTGCCCCAAATACTTAGCGGACAAGAAGGCCGGCAACACTAAAGGTATATGTGATATACATGTAATTGATGTGTACCTTACCAGTACTCGTAGTAGCTCCTGGGTATTTGATACCGGTGCGGTTGCTCACATTTGTAACTCAAAGCAGGAGCTGCGGAATAAGCGGAGACTGGCGAAGGACGAGGTGACGATGCGCCTCGGGAATGGTTCCAAGGTCGATGTGATCGCCGTCGACACGCTGCCTCTACATTTACCTACGGGATTAGTTTTAAACCTCAATAATTGTTATTTAGTGCCAGCTTTGAGCATGAACATTGTATCAGGATCTCGTTTAATTCGAGATGGCTACTCATTTAAATCCGAGAATAATGGTTGTTCTATTTATATGAGAGATATGTTTTATGGTCATGCTCCGCTGGTGAATGGTTTATTCTTAATGAATCTCGAGCGTAATGTTACACATATTCATAGTGTGAATACTAAAAGATGTAAGGTTGATAATGATAGTCCCACATACTTGTGGCACTGCTGCCTTGGTCACATAGGTGTCAAACGCATGAAGAAGCTTCATGCAGATGGACTTTTGGAGTCTCTTGATTACGAATCATTTGACACGTGCGAACCATGCCTCATGGGTAAAATGACCAAGACTCCGTTCTCAGGAACGATGGAGCGAGCAACCAACTTATTGGAAATCATACATACTGATGTGTGTGGTCCAATGAGTGTTGAGGCTCGCGGTGGCTATCGTTATGTTCTCACCCTCACTGATGACTTGAGTAGATATGGGTATGTCTACTTAATGAAACACAAGTCTGAGACCTTTGAAAAGTTCAAGGAATTTCAGAGTGAGGTTGAGAATCAACGTGACAAGAAAATCAAGTTCTTGTGATCAGATCGTGGGGGAGAATACTTGAGTCACGAATTTAACACACACTTAAAGAAATGTGGAATAGTTTCACAACTCACGCCGCCTGGAATACCTCAGCGTAATGGTGTGTCCGAACGTCGTAATCGCACTCTATTGGATATGGTGCAATCTATGATGTCTCTTACCGATTTACCGCTGTCATTTTAGGGCTATGCTTTAGAGACTGCCGCATTCACTTTAAATAGGGCTCCGTCGAAATCCATTGAGACGACACCGTATGAATTATGGTTTGGGAAGAAACCTAAGCTTTCGTTTCTAAAAGTTTGGGGATGCGATGCTTATGTCAAGAAACTTCAACCTGAAAAGCTCGAACCCAAATCAGAAAAATGCGTCTTCATAGGATACCCTAAAGAAACTATTGGGTATACCTTCTACCTCAGATCCGAAGGCAAGATCTTTGTTGCCAAGAATGGGTCCTTTCTAGATAAAGAGTTTCTCTCGAAAGAAATAAGTGGGAGGAAAGTAGAACTTGATGAAGTATTACCTCTTGAACCGGTAAGTGGCGCAGCTCAAGAAAATGTTCCTGAGGTGCCTGCACCGACTAGAGAGGAAGTTAATGATGATGATCATGAAACTTCATATCAAGTTGCTACTGAACTTCGTAGGTCCATGAAGACGCGTTCCGCACCAGAGTGGTACGGCAACCCTGTCTTGGAAATCATGTTGTTAGACAACGGTGAACCTTCGAGCTATGAAGAAGCGATGGCGGGCCCGGATTCCAACAAATGGCTGGAAGCCATGAAATCCGAGATAGGATCCATGTATGAAAACGAAGTATGGACTTTGACTGACTTGCCCGATGATCGGCAAGCCATAGAAAATAAATGGATCTTTAAGAAGAAGACAGACGCGGATGGTAACGTAACCATCTATAAAGCTCGGCTTGTCGCTAAGGGTTATCGACAAGTTCAAGGGGTTGACTACGATGAGACTTTCTCACCCGTAGCGGAGCTGAAGTCCGTCCGAATCATGTTAGCAATTGCCGCATTCTATGATTATGAGATATGGCAAATGGACGTCAAAACTGCATTCCTTAATGGTTTCCTTAAGGAAGAATTGTATATGATGCAGCCGGAAGGTTTTGTCGATCCTAAGAATGCTGACAAGGTGTGCAAGCTCCAACGCTTGATTTATGGGCTGGTGCAAGCATCTCGAAGTTGGAACATTCGTTTTGATGAGATGATCAAAGCGTTTGGGTTTACGCAGACTTATGGAGAAGTCTGCATTTACAAGAAAGTGAGTGGGAGCTCTGTAGTATTTCTCATACTGTATGTGGATGACATACTGTTGATGGGAAATGATATAGAATTCTTGGAAAGCATAAAGGCCTACTTGAACAAGTGTTTTTCAATGAAGGATCTTGAAGAAGCTGCTTATATATTAGGCATCAAGATCTATAGAGATAGATCTAGACGCCTCATTGGTCTTTCACAGAGTACGTACCTTGACAAGATATTGAAGAAGTTCAAAATGGATCAGTCAAAGAAGGGGTTCTTGCCTGTATTGCAAGGTACGAGATTGAGCACGGCTCAATGCCCGACCACGGCAGAAGATAGAGAAAAGATGAGTGTCGTCCCCTATGCCTCGGCCATAGGGTCTATCATGTATGCTATGCTGTGTACCAGACCTGATGTAAACCTTGCCGTAAGTTTGGTAGGAAGGTACCAAAGTAATCCCGGCATGGAACACTGGACAGCGGTCAAGAATATCCTGAAGTACCTGAAGAGGACTAAGGATATGTTTCTCGTTTATGGAGGTGACGAAGAGCTTGTCGTAAAGGGTTACGTCGATGCTAGCTTCGACACAGATCTGGATGACTCTAAGTCACAAACCAGATACGTGTATATTTTGAATGGTGGGGTAGTAAGCTGGTGCAGTTGCAAGCAAAGCGTTGTGGCGGGATCTACATGTGAAGCGGAGTACATGGCAGCTTCGAAGGCAGCACAAGAGGCAATCTGGGTGAAGGAGTTCATTACCGACCTAGGAGTCATACCCAATGCGTCAGGCCCGATGACTCTCTTCTGTGACAACACTGGAGCTATTGCCCTTGCCAAGGAGCCCAGGTTTCACAGGAAGACCAGGCATATCAAGCGTCGCTTCAACTCCATTCATGAAAGTGTTCAAAATGGAGACATAGATATTTGTAAAGTACATACAGACCTGAATGTGGCAAATCCATTGACTAAACCTCTCCCTAGAGCAAAACATGATCAACACCAGAACTGCATGGGTGTTTGGTTCATCACAATGTAACTAGACTATTGACTCTAGTGCAAGTGGGAGACTGTTGGAAATATGCCCTAGAGGCAATAATAAAATGGTTATTATTATATTTCTTTGTTCATGATAATTGTCTATTGTTCATGCTATAATTGTGTTATCCAGAAATCGTAATACATGTGTGAATACATAGACCACAACACATCCCTAGTGAGCCTCTAGTTGACTAGCTCGTTGATCAAAAGATAGTCATGGTTTCCTGACTATGGACATTGGATGTCATTGATAACGGGATCACATCATTAGGAGAATGATGTGATGGACAAGACCCAATCCTAAGCATATCTCAAAGATCGTGTAGTTCGTTTGCTATAGCTTTTCCGAATGTCAAGTATCATTTCCTTAGACCATGAGATTGTGCAACTCCCGGATACCGTAGGAGTGCTTTGGGTGTGCCAAACGTCACAACGTAACTGGGTGACTATAAAGGTACACTACAGGTATCTCCGAAAGTGTCTATTGGGTTTGGCACGAATCAAGACTGGGATTTCTCACTCCGTATGATGGAGAGGTATCTCTGGGCCCACTCGGTAATGCATCATCATAATGAGCTCAATGTGACCAAGTGGTTGATCACGGGATCATGCATTACGGTACGAGTAAAGTGACTTGCCAGTAACGAGATTGAATGAGGTATTGGGATACCGATGATCGAGTCTTGGGCAAGTAACGTACCGATTGACAAAGGGAATTGTATACGGATTGATTGAATCCTCGACATCGGGGATCATCCGATGAGATCATCGAGGAGCATGTGGGAGCCAACATGGGTATCCAGATCCCGCTGTTGGTTATTGACCGGAGAGTCGTCTCGGTCATGTCTGTGTGTCTCCCAAACACGTAGGTGAAGGAAATATGCCCTAGAGGCAATGATAAAGTTATTATTTATTTCCTTATATCATGATAAATGTTTATTATTCATGCTAGAATTGTATTAACCGGAAACATAATACATGTGTGAATACATAGACAAACAGTATGTCACTAGTATGCCTCTACTTGACTAGCTCGTTGAATCAAAGATGGTTAAGTTTCCTAGCCATAGACATGAGTTGTCATTTGATTAACGGGATCACATCATTAGAGAATGATGTGATTGACTTGACCCATTCCGTTAGCATAGCACTTGATCGTTTAGTTTGTTGCTATTGCTTTCTTCATGACTTATACATGTTCCTATGACTATGAGATTATGCAACTTCCGTTTACCGGAGGAACACTTTGTGTGCCACCAAACGTCACAACGTAACTGGGTGATTATAAAGGTGCTCTACAGGTGTCTCCGAAGGTACTTGTTGGGTTGGCGTATTTCGAGATTAGGATTTGTCACTCCGATTGTCGGAGAGGTATCTCCGGGCCCTCTCGGTAATGCACATCACCTAAAGCCTTGCAAGCATGGCAACTAATGAGTTAGTTGCGAGACGATATATTACGGAACGAGTAAAGAGACTTGCCGGTAACGAGATTGAACTAGGTATTGAGATACCAACGATCGAATCTCTGGCAAGTAACATACCGATGACAAAGGGAACAACTTATGTTGTTATGCGGTCTGACCGATAAAGATCTTCGTAGAATATGTGGGAGCCAATATGAGCATCCAGGTTCCACTATTGGTTATTGACCGGAGACGTGTCTCGGTCATGTCTACATTGTTCTCGAACCCATAGGGTCCGCACGCTTAAGGTTTCGATGACAGTTATATTATGAGTTTATGCGTTTTGATGTACCGAAGGAGTTCGGAGTCCCGGATGAGATCGGGGACATAACGAGGAGTCTCGAAATGGTTAATACGTAAAGATCGATATATTGGACGACTATATTCAGACATCGGAAAGGTTCCGAGTGATTCGGGTATTTTCCGGAGTACCGGAGAGTTACGAAAATTCGCCGGGGAGTATATGGGCCTTATTAGGCTTTAGGGGAAAGAGAGAGGAGGGGTTGGGCGCCCCCCAAGGCCTAGTCCGAATTGGACTAGGGGGAGGGGCTGCGCCCCCTCCTTCCTTCTCTTCTCCCTTCCCTTGCCTTGACTCCTACTCCGAAGGGGGGGAATCCTACTCCCGGTGGGAGTAGGACTCCTCCAGGGCGCGCCATAGGGGCCGGCCCTCTCCCCCCTCCGCCACTCCTTTATATACGTGGCCAAGGGGCACCCCATAGACACAACAATTGATCCTTGAGATCTATTTGCCGTGTGCGGTGCCCTCCTCCACCATAATCCTCGATAATATTGTAGCAGTGCTTAGGCGAAGCCCTGCGACGGTAGAACATCAAGATCGTCACCACGTCGTCGTGCTGACAGAACTCTTCCCCGACATTCTGCTGGATCGGAGTCCAGAGATCATCATCAAGCTGAACATGTGCTAGAACTCAGAGGTGCCGTAGTTTTGGTGCTTGATCGGTCGGGCCGTGAAGACGTACGACTACATCAACCGCGTTGTGCTAACGCTTCCGCTTTCGGTCTACGAGGGTACGTAGACAACACTCTCCCCTCTCGTTGCTATGCATCACCATGATCTTGCGTGTGCGTAGGAATTTTTTTGAAATTGATACGTTACCCAACAGTGGCATCCGAGCCTAGGTTTTATGCGTTGATGTTATGCACGAGTAGAACACAAGTGAGTTGTGGGCGATATAAGTCATACTGCTTACCAGCATGTCATACTTTGGTTCGGCGGTATTATTGGATGAAGCGGCCCGGACCGACATTACGCGTACGCTTACGCGAGACTGGTTCTACCGATGTGCTTTGCACACAGGTGGCTAGCGGGTGTCAATTTCTCCAACTTTAGTTGAACCAAGTGTGGCTACACCCGGTCCTTGCGAAGGTTAAAACAGCACCAACTTGACAAACTATTGTTGTGGTTTTGATGCGTAGGTAAGAACGGTTCTTGCTAAGCCCGTAGCAGCCACGTAAAACTTGCAACAACAAAGTAGAGGACGTCTAACTTGTTTTTGCAGGGCATGATGTGATGTGATATGGTCAAGACGTGATGAGATATAAGTTTTTGTATGAGATGATCATGTTTTGTTGAAGTTATCAGCAACTGGCAAAAGCCTTATGGTTATCTCTCTATTGCATAAGATGCAAGCGCCAAATAATTGCTTTACTTTATCACTATGTGATAGCAATAGTTGCAAGAGCAATTGTTGGCGAGACAACCATGTGACGACACATTGATATAGATCAAGATGATGGAGATCATGGTGTCATGCCGGTGACGATGGAGATCATGACGATGCTTTAGAGATGGAGATCAAAGGCACAAGATGATGATGGCCATATCATGTCACATATTTTGATTGCATGTGATGTTTATCTTTTATACATCTTATTTTGCTTAGTTCGACGGTAGCTTTATAAGATGATCTCTCACTAATTATCAAGGTACAAGTGTTCTCCCTGAGTATGCACCATTGCGAAAGTTCTTTGTGTTGAGACACCACATGATGATCGGGTGTGATAGGCTCTACGTTCAAATACAACGGGTGCAAAACAGTTGCACACGCGGAATACTCAGGTTAAACTTGACGAGCCTAGCATATAATAGATATGGCCTCGGAACACTAAGACCGAAAGGTTGAGCGTGAATCATATAGTAGATATGATCAACATAGTGATGTTCACCATTGAAACTACTCCATCTCACGTGATGATCGGACATGGTTTAGTTGATTTGGATCACGTGATCACTTAGAAGATTAGAGGGATGTCTTTCTAAGTGGGAGTTCTTAAGTAATATGATTAATTGAACTTAAATTTATCATGAACTTAGTCCTGGTAGTATTAGCATATCTATGTTGTAGATCAATAGCTCGCGTTTAGGTCCCCTGTTTTATTTTTGATATGTTCCTAGAGAAAATTAAGTTGAAAGATGTTAATAGCAATGATGCGGATTGGATCCGTGATCTGAGGATTATCCTCATTGCTGCATAGAAAAATTATGTCTTTGATGCACCGCTAGGTGACAAACCTATTGCAGGAGCAGATGCAGATGTTATGAACATTTGGCTAGCTCAATATGATGACTACTTGATAGTTTAGTGCACCATGCTTAAACGGCTTAGAATCGGGACTTCAAAGACGTTTTGAACGTCATGGACCATATGAGATGTTCCAGGAGTTGAAGTTAATATTTCAAGCAAATACCCGAGTTGAGAGATACGAAGTTTCCAACAAGTTCTATAGCTAAAAGATGGAGGAGAATAGCTCAAGCAGTGAGCATGTGCTCAGATTATCTGGGTACTACAATCGCTTGAATCAAGTGGGAGTTAATCTTCCAGATAAAATAGTGATTGATAGAATTCTCTAGTCACCATCACCAAGTTAGTAGAACTTCGTGATGAACTATAATATGCAAGGGATAACGGAAACGATTCCAAGCTCTTCGTGATGCTGAAATTGACGAAGGTAGAAATCAAGAAAAGCATCAAGTGTTGATAGTAAACAAAACCACTAGTTTCAAGTAAAGGGACAAAGGGAAGAAAGGGGAACTTCAAGAAGAACGGCAAGCAAGTTGCTGCTCAAGTGAAAAACCCAAGTCTGGACCTAAGCCTGAAACTGAGTGCTTCTACTGCAAAGGGACTGGTCACTGGAAGCGGAACTACCCGAAGTAATTGGCGGATAAGAAGGATGGCAAAGTGAACATAGGTATATTTGATATACATGTTATTGATGTGTACTTTACTAGTGTTTATAGCAACCCCTCAGTATTTGATACTAGTTCAGTTGCTAAGAGTAGTAACTCGAAACGGGAGTTGCAGAATGAACAGAGACTAGTTAAGGGTGAAGTGACGATGTGTGTTGGAAGTGGTTTCAACATTGATATGATCATCATCGCACACTCCCTATACTTTCTGGATTAGTGTTGAACCTAAATAAGTGTTATTTGGTGTTTGCGTTGAGCATAAATATGATTGGATCATGTTTATTGCAATACGTTTATTCATGTAAGTTAGAGAATAATTGTTGTTCTGTTTACATGAATAAAACCTTCTATGGTCATACACGCAATGAAAATGGTTTGTTGGATCTCGATCGTGTTGATACACATATTCATAATATTGAAGCCAAAAGATGCAAAGTTAATAATGATAGTGCAACTTATTTGTGGCACTGCCGTTTAGGTCATATTGGTGTAAAGTGCATGAAGAAAATCCATGCTGATGGGTTTTTGGAATCACTTGATTATGAATCAGTTGATGCTTGCGAACCATGCCTCATGGGCAAGATGACTAAGACTCCATTCTCCGGAACAATGGAGCGAGAAACAAATTTGTTGGAAATCATACATGTTGATGTATGTGGTCCGATGAATATTGAGGCTCGTGGCAGGTATCATTATTTTCTGATCTTCACAGATGATTTGAGCATATATGAGTATATCTACTTGATGAAACACAAGTCTGAAATATTTGAAAAGTTCAAAGAATTTCAGAGTGATGTGGAGAATCATCGTAACAAAAATAAAATTTTTTACGATATGATCGCAGAAGTAAAATATTTGAGTTACGAGTTTGGCCTTCAGTTAAAACAATATGAAATAGTTTCACAACTCACGCCACCTGGAACACCACAGTGTAATGGTGTGTCCGAACGTCATAACCGTACTTTATTAGATATAGTGCGATCTATGATGTCTCTTACCGATCTACCACTGTCGTTTTGGGGTTATGCATTAGAGACAGCTACATTCACGTTAAAAAGGGCACCATCTAAATCCGTTGAGACGACACCGTATGAACTGTGGTTTGGCGAGAAACCTAAGCTGTCGTTTCTTAAAGTTTGGGACTGTAATGCTTATGTGAAAAAGTTTCAACATGATAAGCTTGAACCCAAATCGGAGAAGTAAATCTTCATAGGATACCCAAAAGAAAATGTTGGGTACACCTTCTATCACAGATCCGAAGGCAAGTTATTCATTGCTGAGAATGGATCCTTTCTAGAGAAGGAGTTTCTCTCGAAAGAAGTGAGTGGGAGGAAAGTAGAACTTGATGAGGTAACTGTACCTGCTCCCTTATTGAAAAGTAGTTCATCACAGAATTTTGTTCCTGTGACTACTACACCAATTAGTGAGGAAGCTAATGATGATGATCATGTAACTTCAGATCAAGTTACTACCGAACCTCGTAGGTAAACCAGAGTGAGATCCGCACCAGAGTGGTACGGTAATCCTGTTCTGGAGGTCATGTTAGTTGACCATGACGAGCCTACGAACTATGAGGAAGCGATGATGAGCCCAGATTCTGCGAAATGGCTTGAGGCCATGAAATCTGAGATGAGATCCATGTATGAGAACAAAGTATGGACTTCGATTGACTTGCCCAATGATCGACGAGCCATTGAGAATAAATGGATCTTCAAGAGGAAGACGGACGCTGATAGTAGTGTTACTATCTACAAAGCTAGAATTTTCACAAAAAGGTTTTCGACAAGTTCAAGGTGTTGACTACGATGAGAGTTTCTCACTCGTATCTATGCTTAAGTTTGTCCGAATCATGTTAGCAATTGCCGCATTTTATGAAATCTGGCAAATGGATAAACAAAACTGCATTCCTTAATGGATTTATTAAAGAAGAGTTGTATATAATGCAACCAGAAGGTTTTGTCAATCCTAAAGGTACTAACAAAATATGCAAGCTCCAACGATCCATCTATGGACTGGTGCAAGCATCTCGGAGTTGAAATATACGCTTTGATAAGTTGATCAAAGCATATAGTTTTATATAGACTTGCGGTGAAGCCTGTATTTACAATAAAGTGAGTGGGAGCACTACAGCCATTTCTGATAAGTATATGTGAATGACATATTGTTGATCGGAGATAATGTAGAATTATTCTGCAAAGCATAAAGGAATGTTTGAAAGGAGTTTTTCAAAGAAAGACCTCGGTGAAGCTGCTTACATATTGAGCATCAAGATCTATAGAGATAGATCAAGATGCTTGATAAGTTTTTCAATGAGTACATACCTTGACAAGATTTTGAAGTAGTTCAAAATGGAACAGTCAAAGAAGGAGTTCTTGCCTGTGTTACAAGGTGTGAAGTTGAGTAAGACTCAAAACCCGACCAGCGGCAGAAGATAGAGAGAGAATGAAAATCATTCCCTATGCCTTAGCCATAGGTTCTATAAAGTATGCCATGTTGTGTACCAAACCTATTGTATACCCTGCCCTGAGTTTGGCAAGGGAGTACAATAGTGATCTAGGAGTAGATCATTGGACATTGGTCAAAATAATCCTTAGTGGAATAAGGATATGTTTCTCGATGATGGAGGTGACAAAAAGGTTCATCGTAACTGGTTACGTCGATGCAAGTTTTGACACTGATCCAGATGACTCAAAGTCTCAATCTGGATACATATTTAAAGTGGGAGCAATTAGCTAGAGTAGCTCCGTGCAGAGCATTGTTGACATAGAAATTTGCAAAATACATATGGATCTAAATGTAGCAGACCCGTTGACTAAACTTCCCTCACAAGCAAAACATGATCACACCTTAGTACTCTTTGGGTATGAAAGCACAAGTGCTCCCTAGGTGGTTTTGATAATTGATGACAACATATCTCTTGTTGGACTAACATTTCTATCTAGCATGTTTCAGATAGGTTCAACAATGGAGTGGCATGGACTAAAGGTTGTGGGAACTCCTTAGATGCTAAGGACAAAGGATTGGCTCAAGCTCAAAAGCTCAAGACTCTTCATTTTATATTTTAGTGATCCAAGATCACATTGAGTCTTTAGGAAAAGCCAATACTATTAAGGAGGGATGAGGTGTTGCTTAATGAGCCTCTTGCTTCATGTGCTTAATGATATGCTCCAAAATCCTCAACTACTTTCCCATATCCACATATGACCTAAACCCTAAGCCAAACTCGGTCCTACCGATTCTTCCTATCCGGCGCCACCGAGTTTCACTTGTCATTAGCCACTGCCAAACCCTAGCAATTCGGTCCTACCGATAAGGATCTCGGTCTCACCGAGATGGGGTTGCAAACTCTCTGTTTCCCTTTCGTAACTTTTCGGCCTCACCGAAAGAGCGAATCGGTCCCACCGAGATTGCAATATAAACTCAGTGTTTCCCCTTTGTAACTTTTCGGTCTCACCGAGTTCCACTCGGTCTCACCGAAAGAGCAAATCGGTCCCACCGAGTTTGCCTGACCAACTCTCTGGTTAGCTAATTACCAAATTCGGTCTCACTGAGTTTGTGTAATCGGTCTCACCGAGATTACGTTATGCCCAAACCCTAACCGAATCGGTCCTACCGAGTTGCATGTCAGTCCCACCGAAACTCCTAACGGTCACTAGGTTTACTACTTTGGTCAGACCGAATTTATTTATTCGGTCCCACCGAGATTGGAAAACTGTGTAATGGTTGGATTTTGTGTGGAGGCTATATATACCCCTCCACCTCCTTCTCATTAAGTGAGAGAGCCATCAGAACACACACACCATTCCTACTCATATGTTCTGAGAGAGAACCACCTACTCATGTGTTGAGACCAAGACATTCCATTCCTACCATATGAATCTTGATCTCTAGCCTTCCCAAGTTGCTTTCCACTCAAATCTTCTTTCCACCAAATCCAAATCCTATGAGAGAGAGTTGAGTGTTGGGGAGACTATCATTTGAAGCACAAGAGCAAGGAGTTCATTACCTACACACCATTTGTTACTTCTTGGAGAGTGGTGTCTCCTAGATTGGCTAGGTGTCACTTGGGAGCCTCCGACAAGATTGTGGAGTTGAACCAAGGAGTTTGTAAGGGCAAGGAGATCGCCTACTTCATGAAGATCTACCGCTAGTGAGGCAAGTCCTTCGTGGGCAATGGCCATGGTGGGATAGACAAGGTTGCTTCTTCGTGGACCCTTTGTGGGTGGTTGCTTCTTCGTGGACCCTTCGTGGGTGGAGCCCTGTGTGGACTCGCGCAACCGTTGCCCTTGGGTGGAGCCCTGTGTGGACTCGCGCAACCGTTACCCTTCGTGGGTTGAAGTCTCCATCAACGTGGATGTAGGATAGCACCACCTATCTGAACCACGGGAAAAACATCCGTGTCTCCAATTGCGTTTGATCTCTCGAAACCCTTCCCTTTACATTCTTGCAAGTTGCATGCTTTACATTCCGCTGCTCATATACTCTTTGCATGCTTGCTTGATATGTATTGTGTGTGTTGAAATTGTGCCTAAACTCCACTTAAACCGAAAAAGCTTAAAAATTGCAACTTTAGCACAAAGTGTCTAATCACCCCCCTCTAGACACATCTACTTCTAGATCCTACAGGGTATTAATCACATAGCGATATGAACTAGATTATTGACTTTATTAAACCCTTTGGGTGTTGGTCACATGACGATGTGAACTATGGGTGTTAATCACATGGTGATGTGAACTATTGATGTTAAATCACATGGCGATGTGAACTAGATTATTGACTCTAGTGCAAGTGGGAGACTGAAGGAAATATGCCCTAGAGGCAATAATAAAGTTATTATTTATTTCCTTATATCATGATAAATGTTTATTATTCATGCTAGAATTGTATTAACCGGAAACATAATATATGTGTGAATACATAGACAAACAGTATGTCACTAGTATGCCTCTACTTGACTAGCTCGTTGAATCAAAGATGGTTAAGTTTCCTAGCCATAGACATGAGTTGTCATTTGATTAATGGGATCACATCATTAGAGAATGATGTGATAGACTTGACCCATTCTGTTAGCATAGCACTTGATCGTTTAGTTTGTTGATATTGCTTTCTTCATGACTTATACATGTTCCTATGACTATGAGATTATGCAACTTTCGTTTACCGGAGGAACACTTTGTGTGCCACCAAACATCACAACGTAACTGGGTGATTATAAAGGTGCTCTACAGGTGTCTCCGAAGGTACTTGTTGGGTTGGTGTATTTCGAGATTAGGATTTGTCACTCCGATTGTCGGAGAGGTATCTCTGGGCCCTCTCGGTAATGCACATCACCTAAAGCCTTGCAAGCATTGCAACTAATGAGTTAGTTGCGAGATGATGTATTACGGAACGAGTAAAGAGACTTGCCGGTAACGAGATTGAACTAGGTATTGAGATACCGACGATCGAATCTCGGGCAAGTAACATACCGATGACAAAGGGAACAACGTATGTTGTTATGCGGTCTGGCCGATAAAGATCTTCGTAGAATATGTGGGAGCCAATATGAGCATCCAGGTTCCGCTATTGGTTATTGACCGGAGACGTGTCTCGGTCATGTCTACATTGTTCTCGAACCCGTAGGGTCCGCACGCTTAAGGTTTCGATGACAGTTATATTATGAGTTTATGCGTTTTGATGTACCGAAGGGGGCGAGGTTGGGCGCCCCCCCAAGGCCTAGTCCGAATTGGACTAGGGGGAGGGGCTGCGCCCCCTACTTCCTTCTCTTCTCCCTTCCCTTGCCTTGACTCCTACTCCTACTACATGGAAGGGGGGAATCCTACTCCCGATGGGAGTAGGACTCCTCCAGGGCGCGCCATAGGGGCCGGCCCTCTCCCCCCCACTCCACTCCTTTATATACGTGGCCAAGGGGCACCCCATAGACACAACAATTGATCCTTGAGATCTATTTGCCGTGTGCGGTGCCCTCCTCCACCATAATCCTCGATAATATTGTAGCAGTGCTTAGGCGAAGCCCTGTGACGGTAGAACATCAAGATCGTCACCACGCCGTCGTGCTGACGGAACTCTTCCCCGACACTTTGCTGGATCGGAGTCCGGGGATCGTCATCGAGCTGAACGTGTGCTAGAACTCGGAGGTGTCGTAGTTTCGGTGCTTGATCGGTCGGGCCGTGAAGACGTACGACTACATCAACCACGTTGTGCTAACGCTTCCGCTTCCAGTCTATGAGGGTACGTAGACAACACTCTCCTCTCTCGTAGCTATGCATCACCATGATCTTGCGTGTGCGTAGGAATTTTTTTGAAATTGCTACGTAACCAACAGTAGGGTCTACACACTTAAGGTTCAGTGTCACACCCTAGCTAGTTCAAGCATTAGAGTGTGCATCATGTTTAATTTCCTTTTAAGTTTGAAATGGGGATGACAGAACCCCCAACACCCCCCTGGAAACAACTAGGGTTTACTAAAATTATTTTCAATGAACCTGAAATGCCCTTCTAAAAAGTTCACTCTCTTTGTCTTGGGTTGGAACCTCTGGCAAAAATTGGTGCACAATTTTCTAGTTCAACAGAAGGTCATTGAATTAAATCATAAGTATTTGATTTTGGGCATTTAAATGCTCAAATAATTCTAGAAATAAATGTTTGCTGTTGGAAATATTCTAAACAGAGCCCATAATTATTTTCAGGATTTTTGGAAACGTTTTAGTATTTTTAATAAAGCCCAACAGTTGGAAAAAAATAGAAAACAGAAACAAATAAGAAAAAGAGAGAGAGGGAAACCCACTTGGGTCTCACCTGTGCTGGCCCAGCCCACCTGGCTCGGCCCAGCCGACTGGCCTTGCCAGTCGTCCTCCTCCTCCCGCCAGGAAGACGAGGAGCGCGTGGCCCGCGCCCGCGGCCACACGCCGGCCACCTCCTGCTTCTGCCGACGCCCTGGAGGCGTCTAGGGGTGCCACGCCGACCCCCACGTCCCCCTCTCTCCCTCCCTCACTCTTCCCCTCGTCTCCCTCACCCTCTCCCGCGATGGCCGAGCGCGATCCTCGCCGCCGTTCGCCGTAGTCGTCACCAGAGCCACCCCCTCGCCTCTCTGACAAGCCCATTAGCTCCGCGCTGCCGTCCTCGACCTCCTCGTCGACTCACGCGACGCCGAACGCCTCCAAGCACCTCCCCGACGCCTTCTTCTTCCTCGGTCCGCCGAGATCGCCGGCAACGCCCCGACGACGTCCGACCTCCCCCGAGCCCGCTGAGACGCGTTCTACAACCGCTGTGAGCCCATCTTTCTTCTGCCCCTCTCCCCGCGCTCGTCCACGTCCTCCAACCCCCTCTACCATCGAGGCCGAGAGCTCGGCTCCGCCGGCCATGTCGTCGCCGTGGCCACAGGCGCGTAAGCTCGAATCCGAGCACGCCTTCGTCTTCCACACGCTCCCAGGAGCCCGTAGCACCATTCCACGCGCCTCGCCGTGCCCTGCAGCCTCGGTTTCGGCCTCGCCCGAACTCCGGCGGCTGCCAAGGTCGTCGCCGGCGATGTTTCCGGCCACCCTAGCTCCACCCACTGCCACCACTCTATGCGGTTTGCTCCCAGCTATGCGTAGATGCTCTCCGCCGTCGTTTTGGTTGCCGGAGCACGAAACCCGTAGCCCTCTGCCGCGTCTGGCCTCGCCGGCGGCTAAACGCCGGCGAGTTTACTACATTAAGACAACGCGATTCAAACTGATGTGTGCTACGGTAGTTGAACCCTTATCCTCTGCATGACCTGTCATTGCCACAGTAACTAGATGAAACCCACTAGCATGTGTAGGAGTTGATTGAGCCATGTATGTGATTCCTACCTTGCTATGCCTGCTATGCTTAGAGTTGTGTCAGGTCTGGTTCATCTGGGTGATGGGCTAGAGTGATATGATTATGTCGGTAATATGAGGGATGTGTTGAACATGTTTTGGTAAAGGTATCGATGAGAGGCCATGTAGGAGTACATGGTGGGTTGTTTCATTGAGACCGTCCATAAGAACTGAGATCTGTATGTGTGATTTAAGATGCAGTTACTACCGTACATTGGGCCCGAAACCAATGGACCCTCTCGGCTTCTTAAATACCTTAGTACTCTGTCCAGGAGTTGCAAATAGTTTCTGGTGTTTGTAGGTTATGTGTTGGCGGCCGTGCGTAGCATTGACCCTAGGGGTGGGCTATGTTGCGGTAGATACACCGTGGCATGGTGTACTGAGTCACCCGTTTGGTGTCTCAGGAACCCTGTTCACATCGTTCGGGGCCGTATGTGGAAACCTCGGCCGGACTCCCTGCGGATGGAACCTGGATAGGCGATACACCTGGACCAGAGACTTAAGTGTTTAGGTAGGCCGTGGCCGACACCCTCGCTGGGCTTCCGCTTGAAGGTTGCCGAGTACATGTCGTGTAAACGGCGGTAAGTGGTGAAAGCGTGTATGAAGAAGTATACCCCTGCAGGGTTAACATCATCTATTCGAATAGCCGTGTCCGCGGTAAAGGACTACTTGGTTGCCTATACAGTTCATAGACAAGTTAATGGATACTACTAAAAGACTCAAGATAAGTGTGAGTACCGAGGATGGCCCTCTCATACGATGACGAGAGAGGATCCCCGGTGGAGTATTGTGTTGGTGAGTAGTGGACTCGTGTGCGAAAACTATTTTACTAGTGGAGTACCGTAGGATAGCTTAGCCAAGAGTCAAAGCTGGCTTGCTGCAATAACCCCACCACCTTCTTGAGAATGAGCATGTATATTAGGTTCTGATGTAAGACTTGCTGAGTACCTTTGTACTCATGTTTGCTTAATTACTCTTTTCAGACGACAACACCGCCCCCTCCGATGGGTTCTACGTAGACCTTGACGTCGACGAGTGACTAGCCACCCAGGTGGTGATCCTGGCCATGGAGGGCCCTATGTAGATAGACAGGCTTCGAGAAGCCTTCTTTCTTTCTAGTGCCTGTACTCAGACTAGTTGCTTCCGCATGTGCTTGTATGATTGTATGACTTGAGTGTCGGGTCATGTGACCCCTATCTGTATGAACTTGTTATGTATGGCTCTCTGGAGCCTTTAAATAAAGTACTTGAGTTGTAGAGTTTTGTTGTGATGCCATGTTGTATGTACTCATACCGGGCATATTGTGTGTATGATTGAAATGCTTGGTATGAGTGGGATCCGACAATCTAGTTGTTTATCCTTGGCAGCCTTTCTTATGGAGAAATGTAGTCTAGTGTTCCTCGAGCCATAGTAGTCCGCTACAGCCCGGTTCACCGAAGTCCTGCTAGCCCAGCACTACTGCTCAGTACACTTGACTGGCTGGCATGTGTTTCACGTCGTTCCTATGTCTGTCCCTTCGGGGAAATGTCACGCGGTGACATCCGGAGTCCTACCTGGCCTGCTACAGCCCGGGTTCCCCGGAGTCCTGTTAGCCCAGTGCTACAGCCCGGAATCACTAGCTGATGACCAACATGCTCGATGTGATTCATGTATGCCTGTCTCCATAGGTCTGTGCCGCTTTGGGTTCACGACTAGCCATGTCGGTCCGGGTTCTCTGTCATATGGATGCTAGCGACACTATCATATACGTGAGACAAAAGGCGCAAACGGTCCCGGGCCACAGTAAGGCGACACCCGTGGGATACCGTGCGTGAGGCCGCAAAGTGATATGAGGTGTTACCGGCTAGATCGATGTGGCTTGGAATCGGGGTCCTGACATTGAGTGACGCTAGGGTTGTTGAGATATTAGTATACGGTAACCCGAAAGTTGTTCGGAGTCCCGGATGAGATCCCGGACGTCACGAGGAGTTCCGGAATGGTCCGGAGGTGAAGATTTATATATAGAAAGTCAAGTTTCGGCTATCGGGAAAGTTTCCGGGGTAATCGGTATTATACCGGGACCACCGGAAGGGTCCCGGGGGTCCACCGGGTGGGGCCACCTATCCCGGAGGGCCCCATGGGCTGAAGTGGGAGGGGAACCGGCCCCTAGTGGGCTGGTGCTCCCCCCTTGGGCCTCTCCCTGCGCCTAGGGTTGGAAACCCTAGGGGTGGGGGCGCCCCACTTGGCTTGGGGGGCAAGCCACCCCCTTGGCCGCCCCTCCCCCTTGGAGATTGGATCTCCTAGGGCCGGCGCCCCCCCTAGGGACCCTATATATAGTGGGAGGAGGGAGGGAAGCCGCAACCCTAGCCCCTGGCCTCTCCCTCTCCCTCTCGTGACACCTCTCCTTCTCCCTGTGCTTGGCGAAGCCCTACCGAGATCACCGTTGCTTCCACCACCACACCGTCGTGCTGCTGGATCTTCATCAACCTCTCCTTCCCCCTTGCTGGATCAAGTTGGAGGAGACGTCTTCCCAACCGTACGTGTGTTGAACGCGGAGGTGCCGTCCGTTCGGCGCTAGGTCATCGGTGATTTGGATCATGACGAGTACAACTCCATCAACCCCGTTCTCTTGAACGCTTCCGCGCGCGATCTACAAGGGTATGTAGATGCACTCCTCTCTCCCTCGTTGCTAGATGACTCCATAGATTGATCTTGGTGATGCGTACAAAATTTTAAAATTCTGCTACGTTCCCCAACATCTGTATCATTTAAAGAAGGAAGGTTTGGATCTATATCATTGAAAGACCGACATATCAATTGTAATCAAAAGATTTCCTTTTAGTGTTATACTGCTAAAATGGTGTTATTTTAATGGCACATACCCAAATATCCCTAGAAAGAGTCATGGACAGAATTGGAATTGTCTCTCGAACTATCGATGAGGTCCAACCAGGTGAATTAATGACAATTTGATGCAGATCTGCTAGCTAATTACGTCCACCCTAAAGGTGATACTCACCCTGCCTAAAGGCGATGTTGTGCCTTTTGCAATGCCAATTGGGGGAAGAAAGAAAGGTCTCCAAAACAGAATGCACACATCTAGTAAGAAAACCTAAGTCGGAACAGATCTAAGCAAAAACATCATGGAAATGTAATTAAGGAGAGGACATCACTATTCAGCATACCCTAGGAGGGCCGAGCGATGACGAACGCAGCGGCTCGGGGTGTCGTCTGAACCTCGAAGGGGGAGAAGAAAGGAGGTCACCCGGAGCCGACCCTCCACCGAGGGATAGAAATTGACATGGATCGTCAAGGCCGTGCAGGCGAAGTGCGCGCACCAGGAGAGGGAGGGACAAGGTAGGCGAGGATGGAAGGAAGCCCTACCTGAGCGGAGCGGGTCGGCAGCGAAGGGAGGGAGCAGAGCAGGGAGAGATCTTGTCCGCCGACACCGGCACCGATGGCAAGCGAGAGATCTCCGCGATGGCAGGTCGCTGGCCTGGTGGAAATGGACGGGATAAGTGTGGACCGTTGCGTGTGTCTGGCTGCGTGGGATGGTGGAGACTAGTCTAACCGGTTAGGGTTAGAGAGAGAGAGAAAGAGAGAGAGAGAGAGAGAGATCTCGTGGCACATGGGCGCAGATCCAACGACGGAGGGAGCATGGGCCCACATGGGGATTGAGGAAGGAAAGGAAAATGGATGGGGTCGTGGTGGGAATCATGTGGTGTAAGGTTGGGTCTCGATGTTTTCGTGGGCCGGAAAAAAAATGGCTTGTAGTTGTAGCACGGTTTTGCCCGAGATGGCAAGTCGACTAGGGAGGCACCACGGCGAGCAAAGGTGTCGTGTCTTGTGCACACTCTAGTCGGAAAACCCAAAATAAACCTTGAACAGGTAGGTGAAAGCTAAATCGAACCCTGAACTCCTAATCCCAGAAATCAGCACACCATTTCTGTAATCCCTGTCTATTTTGAATATTGAAGGGGTTTAGCCGGTATTCGCTTATGTGGCAAGTCAAATCCTAGGATCGTTGACCGGTTGGGTGGACATTAGGACGAATTGGGCCAGCCCATTAGGGTGGTCACTCACATCGCTTCTGCGTAGGTGTAGATTCGCTCGCTATTTTTTCTTTTTCATTTACTTTTGTTTTTTCATCGGTTTCCTTTTTCCCTTTGTTATACTTTGTTCTTTCACTGATTTTCTTTGGTTTTTTTTCTTCATTACACTCTTGGTTTTTTATTCATTTCTTGGTTTTCCTCACATTGTTTGATTGTTTTTGCTTTCCTTTTATTTTTTGCCGCTTTTCTTTATTATACTCTTGGTTTTCATTCGTTCATTTATTGGTTTTCTTAATATTTTTTGTTGTTTTGCTTTCCTTTTTTGCCGCTTTAATCAGATTTCTTTTCTGACACATGTCTACTTAATGAAAATAAACATTTTTTAAAAAAACTACACGAAGCCACTTGTCTTCTATAATTGTTTCTTTGCTTGTTTTAATCGGGTTTTTTTTCTGACACATGTCTACCTAATGACATAATTTTTTTACACTACACGAAGCAACTTGTATTCTATAATGAATAGCCAAAAAACCAATGGGAACCAAATGATTCTTGGAGGACTCGAAAACGACACTTCCAACATAAGGCGCACACACACCTAGCCACTAGCCCCAACTGCCAACAATGTTGATAGAGAACGCGAAGTATATAAGATCACATTGGAGCGTTCATATAGGTAAACATTTTTCAAATTCCAAAACATTTCTTGAAAAACATGTAAACAAATTTAAAATCCAAATATATTTTTAAAATGCAAATGTAGCGACCCGACCCGAATGGATCAAGTCTCTGTGCTTAAGTGTTATCCCTGGATCGGTATGCTGACACACACAGTACTCGAGGATTTATAACAGAGGTAAATCACATGTAAAAGTAACGTAAATACTATTACCTCGATCCAAATAGCGGAAGAAACAATAAGGTTGTGGATTCCATCAACACCAACGGCAAAGTTAAGTGTAGAAATCGTAACCCTAACGTATCACTTACTTGTTGTAAGGTTCCTGCAACATGAGACGTTGCAGCCACAAGGGTCAGTACATTGCATGTACTGGCAAATTCACACCATAGAGAATGATGAACAATGGCTATCACTACATGCATATATGGCTGGTGGAAAATCTCTATGGTTATATGTTTTTGCGAAAAGCCAATTTTTTCCTACTGCAAAGGAATACATTTTATTTAGCTATCAAGGTGGTTGTTAAACATTGAGAGTGTAGACACCCTCTCAATCCCAATTAAGCATCATCATTATAACCCAACAAAATTAATTAAAGTCCCATGATGAGATTCACATGATAATCCAAGTACTAGATACTCAAGACGTCCATAACCGGGGACACGGCTAATCATGATTAGTTTATACACTCTGTAGAGGTTTGCGCACTTTTCCCCACAAGGCTCGATCTCCTCCGTTGGGATTCTCGCACTACATGGTGTTTGAGAAACGGATGACCGAGACATAGTCTTTCAGAAGCGCTAGCACCTTACGATCGGGTAGACCGTTACACCTACTTTCCCCTACATCTGCTAGTCTACCACTGTAAGAGTTCGCATGACTTAATCAACTATGCTAGAGCCCATAGTAGGTTGTGGCTGCACACGGAAGTTTCTAGCATGAATAATATCATGATCCTTTTGAGCCTGGGTGGCGGTCCATAAAGAAAAAAAGGCAATCGCTAGAATACCCAGGTGCCTAAACAGGCAATCGCTGGAATACCCAGGTGCCTCAATCCACCCAGATGTGTGTTAAAGTTACCACCTTAAGTAAATCATTAATTAACAATCTCACATCTGTCATGAATACTCTCAAACCCAATCCACGTCTACGAGCATAGCATGGCAATATAAGCATAACGTAATAGTAAACCCCAAGGTTTGAATGCAGGGCAATAGGTTCCTACCTCATCAACTACTTCCCAATACCCACATGTTATCAATCCTACTCATGCAATGTTTGAGGGTGAAACTAATGCATAAAAACTGGGTATGAAAGAGATATGATCAAAGTGTGAACTTGCCTGCAATGTTGATGAAGATGATTCGCACTCAAAACTCTTGATAGTTCTACTCGTCACACTCCGGTCAATCTATCATAAGCAAGCAATAGTAACCACACATAAGTAATCACTCAAAAGGTCGGAAAGAATGAAGAAGACACTTCGGAAAACATCAAAACCAAGCAAATAACTCTTGCAACATAAAACAATTTCTAGCAGTACCAAAATTATATAAATTTGGCCTTATCAGAAAGTTTAGGTCAAGAGCTTCGATTTGCAAAAAGAATCAACTCAAACGGAGCTACGAAACTCAAGTTACGGTTGAACGAAGTTTGAATACAAATCTGTTCTAATTCAAATTAAAAAAATTTCAAAAACATGTTTAAGTTGTTTTACTGGATAGAGGGGATCGTAACGAAGAAGTGGGCGTTGGTTTCGTTGAATTTGGACAAACGAGTAAAAAGATGTGGTTGTTTGAAAACCAGGGGCTGATCTGTAAATAAAATCATCACAGATAGGTCCTTGGCCGAAATTAAAAAGAAAAAGAAAAATCCTATCGAACGAACGTTCGCTACAGAAACATATACGACGAAAACCGTTCGCTACGCATACTAACGGGTGAACGTCTGCTAATTAACCTAATTAAAATATAAAACCGGCTTTAAAAGAAAAACCGAAGAACACCCAAAATAAACCGGACCGGGGAGGGTTATACCGGTTCGGTGGTTCGGCTGGGAAAAACCGGCAGCGGCTCCGGCGAGGCGGCGAACTCCGGCGAGGCGAGCAGCGGCGTTGCGGGCGGCGGCGATCTGCGAGGGCGATGGGTGGTGCGGTAGGCGGTGCGGGCGGTGCAGCTAGCGGCGGCGCGAAGTGTGGCGGCTGCAGATCTCGGCGGCGGTGGCGGCGATCTGTGAGGGCGGCGGCGCGAAGCGAGAGGAGGCGAGGCGGGGCCGGGGCTGCGGCTTTATAGGAGGGCGGGGGCGGGCTCCGAGGCATGGAGGAGGGGTTGGAGGAGGAGTCCTCCTCGACCACGGCGGCGGCGGCGTACTACGCCGGCTGGAGTCCGAGCGGAGCTCGGGGACGAGCGGGATGGCGCGCTGGGCCTTTGCCTGGCTTCGGCTGGGCCAGCCCAGTCGGCTGAGGGAAAGTTTTTTTAAAAAAACATTTATCTAGACAAACTAAAATAAATAAAACAAAATAAACAAAAATATTATATAGGCATATGATATATCAAAATTTTCAGAAAAAGATTTCCTACAAGTTGAACATTTTTTCTAGAGTAAAATAAAATACACACAAATTCAAATAAAGCAAAGAGTGCTTCTGCTCTAGTAAAATCGAGTAAAAATCATTTTAAAAATAATAAAATTTATTCAAATTTATTTCTCTCCAATTTCCTGATGTAGGGAATCATGTTACCCTATTTTCCATATATTTTATTTTTGGAGAAAAATAATTTGAATAAAACCCAATAACTCCAAATTGAAAATAATTTCCAAAAGGACTTTGAATTTGATCCTTTTAAACTCCCAACTCATATTTCATATAATTTGAAGAAGTCGTTTTATCTTGTCTCATGAAAATCATTGAGTTGCATAAAGTTTCAGAATTGGAAATATTTTCAAATGAAATTTAAATATTTTCAACACCCTTTTCATTTAAATAAATGGAAGAAGTCATGGCATCTTCTCTCCAGGGTTTTGTGATGAAAATAATTTGAATTCATGGGGATCATAAAAGCCAAATAAAAGTTTGGGAAAGTCCTTTTATTCCCTCTCATTTAACTTTCAAAAAGTTTCGAATTCACTCACTTTCAGTCAATCAATCACACAACAAATAAGCAAACAATCAAATCTATTTATTTATTGTAACATTCCAAAATTTAGAATTTTGGGATGTTACAGCAAATGTGATACAATTTTTGAAATTCCAAAACATTTTTCAGAACACGTGAACACCTTTTGGAATTCTGAGCATGTTTGGACAAATGTGATTTTTTTGAAATCATGAACAATTTTGAAAATGCAAACCAAATCTGAAAATTCCAAACATTTTTTGGAAAACACGAATTATTTGAATTTGTGACCAAAAATTTAAAACAGAAATATTTTTTGGGAAACGCTTCCTAGCAGGCGTCTGATAGCAGACATTTGTCAGACTGGTCGCACACCGTGGATGCTTCTTTCATATCAGGTCGAGATTGCGTCCGAAATCCTTTGATTAGTTTCCAAAAAACAACTTTGATTTTTCACCCATAACTACTCCGCATTGACCTCACCTGCCCAAACCCACCCATCCCCATCGCCTGCTCCCGGGCTCACCTATCTCATCCCTACCCTTGTTTTCTCCGCCTTGAACCGGCTCCCTATTGCCGTGAGACTCACCACGCACGTGCACCGTCCCACCCGATTGTTGCGGCCAATATTAGCCATGACGCGCATGACGAGCGAGCTCACAACCCATGGTCTTCCCGGTCATCTACACTTGCTTCGGATCCCCCGGTGTTCAGGCCATCACGGCGGAGCTTCGTCTCGGTTGCCGAACGAATCCATCAGGCGAGGAACCTTGCTGGAGTCGTCCCCCACCTCCTTTGTAGGTACCATCCTCATCTGACCTAGGTAATTCCTGGAAATCTTAGCCCTCTCTAATTTCTAACATATATGTATGTTACGAGTTTTGTTTGATGAATTTTGTCCACCACCATTGTGTATTTATATAACCGATTCATTATTTTGCCAACATCATTGTGTATTATATGACTGAATCAGAGTAATATCTCTGAATTTGATATGTACACGACGTACATATGCTTTCCAATTTTAGCTGCAATATGAGTGAGAAGATTTTTGTCGCGCTTTCCCCCCTCTTTGTTGTCTATGTTTGAAGTTGAAGGGTGCACACTTGCACCAATCCGCCATACCATCCTCACCCAACCTTGATTATGACTATCCTCGTTATATAGGAAGTATGTTGAGTTTGCATCTGTACCATGTTTCCAGCTTTTCATGCTTCATACATACATATAGTACTATTACACCATTGTTGCATAAACTTTGTTTCATATTTACCATGCCAATGCTTTTACACCGAGCCCACTTTGCTTCGTACATATCAAACTTGTGCATCTACTCCATAGAAATTATGTTGTGTTCACATGAGTATGATGCAACCATTTTTCATTCATTTGTATCATAGTTGTGCTTCTTCGCGGTGCATAGTTGTGCTTCTTAATAGTGTATGGTTTGCTTCATCATGTGCTTAACAATTGTGCTTCACGGACGCCCGCAATTTCCGGAGACTGGAGCAACAGCTGGCAGGCCAACGGCGACATCTTTTTCATAGTTGATCAGGGCATCTTCAACAGTTTGTATGTTAGCTTGTTGGTAAAATATGTCATGTCATCAACTAACACCTTAACATACAACAACTTCAATGAGTTGTATATAGTTTGCCCAATAGAATTTGAGATAATAAATAAAGTGCTCTCTTATTCTACATTGGAGTTTGTGCAAGGGATGTTGGTTCATGTACATACTATTTTCCCTCTTTCCTTATTTATTGTATGACACAACATAAAAAATCCTACTCCCTCCGTTTCAAATTACTCGTCGCAGGTATGGATGTATGTAGATACATCCATACCTGTGATGAGTAATTTGGAAGGGAAGAAGTATGTGACAAAATCTATTAACAGCTATTTTACAATGAAGATGCCCTCAGACGGGTCGATAGGTGCACCGGATATGCATGAGTCATGTCATGTCAGCAAGGAAGGAAACCGACCTGTCAGCACAAATGCGTCGACACCGGAGTAGTCTACTTTGCTCGCCCGGCTAGTAGTACACCTGTACTACCTGTGTATACACACGTGTCCCGAATATTGGGACATCGTCGTGACAAAAAGACGGAAACATCAGGCCCGTTGTGTTCGTCAACGTACAGTACAGCGATTCTTTTTTTTAGCAACACAGTACAGTGATTCATATGTCTAGGGACTTGGGAGAGAGCGTGGCGGGCACCCAGACCCAATATTCGGGACACGTGTGTATGAGGCTGAGACTCTTTAAACTCGCTCTCGAAACTTCGTTATATTTTGCTTTTTCATAGGGTTTTTTCTTTGCTATACTCTTGGTTTTCTTTTGTTTAGTCATTTTTTTTACATATATCTACTTAATGAAAATAAACATTTTTAAAACTACCCGCAGCCTCTTATCTTCTATAATTGTGTCATTGCCGGTTTTAATCGATTTTCTTTCTTGACACGTGTGTATTTAATGATCTATTTTTAATGAGAGTTGGTACTCTTCGTTTCGGATTTTTTTGTCTCACCTTCTATTTTTCGCAGCTTTTTTTTCATAGATTTTTTTCATCCCTTCCCCACTTCACCGGTTTATTTTCGCGTCACCCTCTCACATAATGAAAAAAATCTGAACATATCAGATTTTTTCATACTGACGCAAATTATTTAGTAATGTAGAATCATTCACGATCAATCTCTAAAGATCAAATCTAAATTAATTAACATTATCTTAAATCACTCAATCACATTAATTAGAAAACAAATAATTGAGTTTAAAAAATCGCTCAATCACATTAATTAGGAAACAAATAACCAATTTTAAGAAAATTAATGTATAAATCATAACAAAAAAATCTCATCAGGCGAATGAGGCCTCCTCGAACGCCCGTGCACAGCAACTCTGTTCCCTCTCCCCCACCCAAAGTCGCCCTCTTCCCCACCAGCGTCGCCCTCCACTCACCTTCTTTTCTTAAAGCGGGGAGGCCCCAGATCGAGTCGAGGAAGTCAGCAGGGCGGCGTCCAGATCCATCACGGCCACATCTCGTCGAGATGGGCCGCACCGGGAAAGGTAGATCGAGGGGCGGACGCCGTGTGCATCTTCTCTCTCGGGACGCCGCTCCGACCCGGTCCGGTGAGAAGGCAGGCCTCCGTGTGCGGCAACAAGGGCGGCTGGCGATGGCCGACGGTCGGCCCTCTCCCTCCCCTTCGGTCCTCCACTCTATTGTTTCCTCCAAATGATTCTCCTCTAGATGGCGATGCGGGGTCTCTGTAATAGGTGTGTTATTCATTTGAACGGCGGTTGCCTTTGTGCAGTCGTCGACCGCTATCGCCATGTCCATTGCTCCCATGTATTGGTACTTCACGTCAATAATACAACCTTGAGTATCAGTTTGATAATTCGTCTTGAAGGCATTACCTTTGGCAGCACATATTAGGTATAATATACTCCACTCTTCATGACTGTTGTACTTTCTTCCCATAAAGTCAGATTTGTTCATCCTTTTAGTGCAATTTATTTACTGTCGGTAATCTGCTACGCATGCAATCTTATGAGCAAAATTTTATTTAGGCCATCCTTTTGATAGTATTATTCAGGCACCACTTTTTGGTCTTTGGGTATCATAATTACTGTATCCTACACAAGCTAGATTTGTAGGTGAGACTAACAATTAATCATACTATGTTGTTATGCAACACCAAGACTCTTTGACCTTTTCAGTCCAACAGTATCCCATATCTACATAGATAGAATAGAACCATCATAATCTGTAAAGCAGCAGAAGAGCTAACCATATTCGTCGGCATCTCCGGGAGTGACCACAATCGTCGGTCTCTTCTTCTTGTTCTTCGTCGGCATCTCCTCCATCCGGATGCCCTGCAGCACGAGCCACTCCGCCACCGCCCAGGTCTCGATTGCCGGGAAGTTGAGGTCCGTCTTCGGCCGTCCGACACGCCACATCGCCATGTCGTAGGCACGCGCAACCTCGTCGGCGGTGGGATATGTGTCGAGCCACCAACGCCGCCCGGAGTCGGAGAACTCCACTCTGAAGTTCCCAGAGGGCTTCACCCTCACGCCTAAGAAACCCGACTTGCCCTTCGGCGTCTTCTTCGGCACCATCGGGTGGCGGCGTCGGCCGGAGCGAGTCAGGGCGGTGGCAGATGGAGAGAGGTCGGGGTGGTGGTGTACGGTGTGGGGTGGAGGCGGACGGAGTGGGGCGGCGGCGTGCAGTGCCGGCAAGGGCGGGCGGGCGGCGGTGAGCGGTGCAGGCTGGGGCGGGCGGAGGCCGGAGTGGGGCGGAGGCGAGCGGGGCCAGGGAGGGTCTAAGGCGGTCGGGTCCGGGGCGGGGCAGAGGCGGCCAGAGTGGAGGCGGACGGGGCCGGGGCGGCGCGGTGCGACGATGGCCCGATCCACCCGTACGACGACGGGCGGCGGTCCAGGCGGGGTGGAATCGACGGCGGGGGTAGGGACGGGGCTGGATTTGCGGCGGGGCGGCGTCAGGGAGTTGCGGCGGGCGGGCGGGAGGAAGAAGGGGGAAATGAATTGAAGGGCGGTTGGGCGTTGGTGCGCGGTCGCGGTTTTTACATCTCCTGTCTTCGGAGATGTAAATTTGCACCGCGAGGTGTTGTATTTTACATCTCGTGGAGGCAGAAATGTAAAAAGAATTGCATATGGACCATCTGTTGGAGAGATATTTTTTGCCTTAGAAGATTCAAAAGTTGGTTATTTTTATATATGGACCATCTATTGGAGATGAGTCCTGAAAATATTACACTGGAAAATATTATTTTGTGTATAGTCGAATATTTAAATAACTGATTAAGGGAATTTGAAAGGATGAAGAAGATGAGGGCACAATAAGAAAATGGATGAAGAGAGAAAGAAGAGTGTTGGAGATGAAAGACAGAGTGAGAAAGAGGGTTTTTACATAAAAAATTCAATAATGATGCATAAGCATAATTAATACGAGGATCAAGTATATATTATACACAACTGATGTTGCACTATTGTTATATACAAAGAACCCGTAACAACGCACAGAAGTAATATATATTTTTACACTACACGAAGCCACCTGTACTCTGTAATGAATAGATGCAAAAACAATGTGAAACCAATGAGATTGCGAGGACTCCAACACCGGACCTCACACTCGATGCGCGCAGCTAGCCACCAACCCTGACGGCTGTTATTCATGTTAGAAAACGTGACATATATAAGAACACACTGGAACGTTCATGTATGAAAACATATTTGAAAAAAAAATGAAACATTTCTTGAAAAAACATGTACACATTTTTGAAACTACCAATATTTTTAAAAGGAAATAATTTACAAAATTACAAAAACATTTTTTTAATGTGACACAATTTTGGAAATTCGAAAACATTTCCCAGAACATGTGAACAACTTTTGGAATTCTGCACATTTTGTGACAAATGTGATTTAAAAAAATCATGAATTTTTTTAATGACAACAGATTTCGAAAATTACAATTTTTTGAAAAACAAAACATTTTTGCATTTGTGATAAAAAATAGAAAAGATGAATAAAATTAACCCTTGAACAATTTTTAAAATGCGCAAAAAATTCTAAAATTCTCAAACCTTTTTTGAAAAAAATAAAATTTGAAAATACATTTTTAAATTTTGTTTCCCGAATTTTAAGAACATGAATTGTTTTTGAAATTTTCAAACATTTTCCAAAAACACGGTTTTTAAAAAAACATGATTTTTTAAAAAAATATGAACAAAATTTGTAAACACTAATATTTTTTGAAATTTTGAACAAAATTTAAAAAACACAAACATTTCAAAAGTCGGCTACCTCGATGTGGTATAGTGGGCCAACCTAAATTTTCGCCATGCGCCCCTCCCTCGGCTGCAGCCAACATTCCCATGTTTGACCTCGCTTGTCGAGAATCCATGTTTGGGAACGCCCTCAAGGTTCCAAATAGACCGGGATCAGAGATTTTGGCGTGTTAATTTTAGGGATTACGAGTTCAGGATTCGATTTCACTTTCGCCTACAAGTTTAAGGCTTATTTTGAACTTTTACCCACTCGGGTCTAGTGCAAGACAGATCAGAAAGGAACACATATAACCATTTCCAAATGAGGAAACATTGTTATCCAGCCGACCGACCAAAGTGCACACCAGTCACACACTAGTCGTTGGATCTTCCTTGATCCAATGGACCACACGCGCACGGGTCCCTGTTTTGGCTGACAACGCATGTGTGGGGCCTGCCCACCGCTTTTGTTCCCCTACTCTCTTATCTTCTTCCATCGATGAGAGGCGTCTTTCTTCCCGACGACTTCCATCTCCTGAGGAAGTCAGCGACCTCCGTCATCTTTCTCGCTCGCTCGCTCGCTCTCACTTGAAACGAACCTCCATCATCTCTATCCCTCTCTCCTCTCCCGACGAGGTAGCACGCATGTGAGGCATTTTGCTGCAAGCAGAGTCGCCTGGGGCTGTGGGATTCGACGGAGGAAGCTTCGCTGCTCCCTATTTTGCATAGGCAACCTCTAGATGCTACAACCGAAGAGTTTTTTATTGCAACCGGCTGCGTTTTAGTTGGAATCGACAACTACTTTTGCTGGGACCCTGCATTGGTGATGCTTTTTTGTTGCAATCGGCGATGGATTTTGTTGCGACCGAAGAATTGTTTTGCTGGAACCGGCGATGAACTTTGCTGGAGCCATAGGCCACTGCCGGTGGTGTTGCTGCAACCGTTAGCATAAGGTTCTACAACCAACTATGTACAAGCTCGAACCGGCTGCGAGTGGGTGTCTTGGTGGTCGCCTCTCCTTTTCTGTGTCCAGGGGGTCGGACCAATGCTACAACCGGTGATTTTTTTGCTGGAACAGGCGATGTTTTGTGCTGGGACCGACGACTACTTTTGCTAGCTCTATGATGGGGAGTAACTTTTCTGTTGACCAGCGACGATTTTTGCTTCAACTGTTGAAGGATTCTGTTGTGACGGTACCTACCGATGATGGTGGCGACATGGGGGAACGAGGTGCCGTGGACAGCATATGTCGATGCTGGACACGACGCGCGACCTCGCCGCCACGAGCAGCCATGTCGGGGGAGGCTACAATGAGGCGCCGGTCGTCGACTCCGTATTGCAATGGGATGCGGGCAGGGTTTCAATTGCACCAGATTTGCGCACCACAACAACGCGACTTGCCGCTGTGTGCCGCCATGACTAGCGCTGCATCGTTGGATCCTTGGGGTGCGGCGTGGGGGAGAGTGACCTACTGCTAGTGCTCATCGTGGTCGGCGTGCTGCAAATCAGCCGGCGTGCGAACAGAGAATGATGGGAGGATTATCTTTTTTCTGGGGGAAGAAGAAACGTGTGAGGAAGATGAGGTGGGGGAGAATGACAGCTGTGGGTAATTGAATTGAGGGGATAGCACGTGACCGGCCGGACGCTAGGGTTGGCCTTCAGGCTGGTCACAATGGGCAAGAACATAGTCTAGTAACTTACACACTTCCCTAGACTATATTACTACCTCCACAGTGGGTAGGAATATCTATGTAGTGTCATGCAACAATGTATTTATTAGGTTATAGACTCATTGTTTCTTAAAATGTGTGATGTTCCTGTAACTTAGCTAGTTACCACAAGCATCTCTCTCTTCATTAAATATGTGACACATAAGCAAAGTTGTATTGGAGTGTGTGATGTTACTCCTAAATTCCTTCCCATTATGACCAGCCTCAAAACACACACACACACACATCGAGCCTTCTTGGGTGTCGGAGATGGACCACACAACGAAGGCCGAATCTGGGAATCGGTGGCAGATGCCCAAACAAAGAAAGACTGACTGAATGGGCTAATTCTGAGTGTGGAGGAACGGACCAGGTCGCTGTTCACATGATGGAACGAGCAATGAGCCCGTCGAGTGACTCGACGGCCTCCTCTAAAAAAGAAGAAGAAGAGAGTAACTTGATGGCCTTCTTCCGGCTGCACCTTGATGAAGAATTTTTGCTCGAGTTGCTCTTTTTCTTACGGATTTCTGTTCGTGGAGTTGCCGCTGACAATCTTTCTTCAATTTTGTTTGATGATTGATGTAAAGCGCAAAGAATTCTACTTTCTACTCATGCAAAGGGCAAGGGAGATTGCCATATTCCGTTCTGATTAGGATAATACGGACCGATGGAGGCTGCATTCTGTGCTCTCCTTTGCACAACAGCACAAGCAAGCACAGTGTTGCCGCTGCTTCATGTGGAAGGCCGCCAACCCGACGGCCATGGCATGGCATGGCACGTCGCTTAGCTTGGCTACGGCTGTTATTCTAGTTGACTTGGCTACGGCCACTGCGCACTGAAGTCCAGATGGCTGTTTTCCTTTAGGGGAATTTCAGATGACTGTTGTTGGATCAATGGCAAAGTTTACTGTACGTGAGACTGCGGCCGAGGGTGAACGGAGTTGGAAACGCCGACTGAGGCACAACAAACGCCGTGCAGAGACGTCGAGGGTAGACCCGGCCGGCCTATCGGTCGATTCAAGACGGACTTGGACGCCCACAATTTCCGGAGACTAGAGCGCCGGCCGGCCGGCCAAGGCCAACGGCGACGCCTTTAGCTCAGCTGCATAGCTGGTCAGGCGAGTCGATAGGTGCACTGGATATTTATGTGTCGTGTCAGCAGGCAGGGGAGGAAACCGACCGGTCAAGACAAATGCGTCGACGCCGGAGTAGTCAGCTAGTAGTACACCTGTATACCAGCTGTGTATACACACATGTCCCGAATGATGGGACATCGTCGTGACAAAAAGACGGGGACCGTCACGTCCGTTGTGCTCGTGTACGTACAGTGATTCGTATGCCTTGGGAGAGAGCGAGCGTCCCTTGCGCGCGCGGACCACCGTGCCTGAGACTGAGATTCTTGAACTCGCTCCCAAAACTTAGTTTTCGGGGCCAGAAATGAAAGGAGCCGAAGAAAAGGATGGAGACGGAGAGGAGCAGAAAGAGACGCACAAGCCACCACGCACTAGCAACCAGCGTGCGGTGCGCCACATCCTCCTGTTAACCTCGCTCATGGCTCAATCATCAATTACTACCCCAGCTCCCCTCAAAAAAAAAAAAACTACCTCAGCTCAGCATATGCGATGCATGACCATGTCCACGATCTTAGCTTGAAACTTATTGTAGATCCTTGACCGCTAGAGAGACAATAAAAAGAACAAAATCTTGTGTGTGATTATTAACTTAATAGCAAAATAGCAAAAGAGCTCGTGCATTGCAACGAACGGTACGACACGTCTCTAACCCAATAATCATGACTCAAGACCCAACATGGCATCCTATCTATGCTCTCTCTCTCTCTGTCTCTCTCTCATATGTGGTTATTGATAGTTTCTTTTGTCTTCAGTCTGATTATGATAAGGTGTTCATTTGCAACATGGATCGACCTCGGTATGGAAAAAAGAAGGATTGTGCGCTATTGATTAAAATTACACCATAAATAGAACTTTAAAAATGTTAAATAGGTGAAATAACATCATATTCAAATTGTACACATCGCTATTGATTAAAATTACACTATAAATTGAATTTTTTGTCACTTAAGTCCGGACTTTAGGTTGATTTCCGAAAACACAAAGTTTTTTTTGTAAAATAAGCGACAGACAGCCAGAAGCACTACTCGCTTTATTATCAGGTGGAAATTAGCACAGAACCAACCTGGCAGGGTTCAAGTCATGGAATTGAAAATTGTGGTACATCCTTGACTGTTAGAGAGACAACAAAGCAAAACAAAATCCTTGTTTCTGATTAACACAATTAGTACTCTCACTGATCTAAACGATTTTATAAAAGTTTACATAGGGAGTATAAGTGTATAACAATATAAACTCACACTAGTTGATTTTTTGAGAGAAAAGTCATATTTCGACCCAGCTTCAAATTACTATAGCCATTAACGTGCTAGGATACAATGATGTGATACATGAAGCAAACTTGAGAAGAAGTAGAAAGATCACACGCAAGGAACTCACAAACACAACAAACTCTTGGAGCACGATCACCACCGCAAGGAACGTCCTGATCAAACCGCATATGAAACTCCTCCCCAGAAATGATCGATATGTGCATAATCCATCAAGGAAGCACCAAACGAGAGGAAGAGTATATAAGGTCATCTTCAACGCCAACCCGTTAAAAACCTCCCGCGTATGTACGCGGACAGGTGGGACCAGTCCACGGACATGGATGTGGGAGGCAGCCATCCAACGCTAGCTTCATACATTTCAAATTATTTTTTAACAAACAGGATGAAATTCATGCAAACACAGGCTGATTTCGTACAAACATAACGGATTTTATACAAACACAACGGATTTAACTAAATTTCAAACATTTAGAAAAAAAGACCCGCCTCTAAATCTATCCTACGGCGGTGGCGCCCGGCGTCCAAGCCCTTGTCGTCCTCCTTCTGCCATCGCCATGAGCACCGGTGATAAGATCGATGAAGTGAAGGTGTGGTCTCCGGTGAGAAAGAGTAGAATACGGGAGACAAACCGGCCCACATGGGATACCAGGGCCCGCCGCCTCCCGTGGCCTACTCATCCTCGGAGGAGTCCGCGCCTTGTTCGCCGCCGATGGACGTGAGGTCCACGAGGGAAATGGTGGCGCCTTGGTTGTTGTCGTCCCATCGGGCCGGCTGATGGTTCGTCGGCGACACGTAGGAGGCACAACCGGCTATATTCTCCTCCGTGATCGTCTGCAGCTGCGCCTCCGCGGCTACCGCTTCCTGCCGAGCGGCGGCATGAGCACGGACGACATCATAGATGGCACGCTGCTCCACGACGAAATTTGGGTTCGCCGTGGCTATGGCCCTCCGCCAGCCGGTCCTGCTCCAGGAGGAACAAGTTGTACCGCTATTCCTCCTACGCCTGCTGGAACACCAACAAAGGTGCTGGCGCGGGCTGCAGCTCCGCCATGGCACCGTTGAAGTGAGCCCGCACCTGCTCCGTGGTGAAGCCGGGAGTGCATAGGAGACGCGGGATCTGGGGTAGGGTCGTCGGAGCCCGTCTCCATCGTGGTGTTGTCCTCGTCGTCGGAGACCTCGAGCAAGCTGGCCGGCAAGCCGGCCTCGATCCACCTGGCACTACGGCTATGCCAGGCGGCAGCAAGGGCGGCCACCACGTGCTTCATCTCCGGCGGTAGACTATCCCACAGTGTTTTCCCGCTGGCGGTCATGATGGATGCAGTGCAAGGGAGGAGGATGTGGAGGGGCTGGTGTTGTGGTGTGGAGTTAGCCGGGTGTGGCCGTCTTTATATAGTGGATTCTGGTGAGGCCATGCATCTAGGTGCGTCAATGCGTGGTGTCGGAGTGGGTTTCTCGGCCGACGAGCCTGCATAATGTCGGCAGATGAACAGACATCGGCATTGAATGAGCGTGGTAGATATCCGTCTCGTCCCGTCCAGTCGGCGCAGACACTGGAGACACGTTGTGGGCGGCGCCCTCGGCCGGCGCGCTGCTTCAATGGCGGAGGCAGTGAGAGGTCGCGCCCGCCCTGAGCCGTCTTCAATGTTGAGCGGTGCGCTCTACAGAGGCATGAGTGCGAGCAGTTGGCGTCGGGCGGGAGCGCGCCCATGAGGAGGATAGGGTTTTGGTGGGCCAGGACGGTCAGAAAACGGGCTTGGGATCAGTCCGAACTCCCGCAAACCTCCCTCACGTTTGTCTCTGGTTTGCGTGAGACATCGCGTCCGTACAGGTTGATGTTTCCGCTGTCCGGACAGTCCGGTCCGAACGATTGCGGGAGGTTTACGGGTCCGCCTTGAAGATGCCCTAACACCCATGGGAAAAAGCATCGACTCAACCACCAACCCTGGTATGCCGTTGCCGGAAGGGAGACCAGAACCTCCCCTCGCAGCACGAGGGCATCATCCCAACGACTAGCAACCCATGGAGAGACGCGAGAAACTAACGAATTCATCACCACCAACATTGGCATACCTACACGCAACTTACAATCTCCACCACCCGACATCTCATAGCAGGATCATTAACAGCATCCCCTCTATGGACTTAGGGCATCTCCAAAGATGACCCCCAAACTAGACACTGTATCCGTTCGCAGACCCATGGGGACCAGTCTGCGACACTGATGTGGAAGCTAACCATCCAAAGCTATCCCGTAAATGTTCGCCCGACATCTCATAGCACGATCATTGACGGCAACCCCTCTAGTTAGGGCATCTCCGCAATGACCCCACAAACCGGACACCGTACCGGTTAGCGAACCGGTGGGACCAGTCCGCGACACTGATGCGGAAGTCGGCCATCCAAATTTATCCCCTAAATGTCCGCCCAAATATGGTCAATTTGAAATTCAAATTCGTCCTATCACATAGCGAGCATCGGATCACATCAGTGCCCTATCACAACCAAAAAGATACAACTATGCATAGTTTTTACTTGCCCGGACAAAAAAAATATATATATCATTTCAGCAGTTCGTGCAAAAAAAAATCCGCCCTGCCAGACCGGTAATCCGAGCCTCCAAGGTCACTTTGCAGTCGTCGCCGTCTCGGCCGCCTCCTTTTCCGCCCTCTCCAGCTGATTCTTGTTGGGGAACGTTGCAGAAAATAAAAAATTTCCTACGGTTTCACCAAGATCCATCTATGAGTTCATCTAGCAAGTGATCGGATTGCATCTACATACCTTTGTAGATCACGCGCGGAAGCGTTCAAAGAACGGGGATGAGGAAGTCATACTCGACGTGATCCAAATCACCGGAGATCCTAACGCCGAACGGACGGCACCTCCGTGTTCAACACACGTACGGTCAGCGTGACGTCTCCTCCTTCTTGATTCAGCAAGGGGAAGGAGAGGTTGATGAAGATCCAGTAGCACGACGGTGTGGTGGTGGATGCAGGGGTCACCGCAGCAGGGCTTCGCCGTTCTACTGCGAGAGGGAGAGGTGTAGCAGAGGAGAGGGAGGCGCCAAGACTCAAAAGGTGCGGCTGCCCCTCCCTCCCCCCTTTATATAGGCCCCCTAGGGGGTGCGCCGGCCCTAGGAGATGGGATCTCCTAGGGGGGGCGGCGGCCATGGGGTGGAGTGCCCCCCAAGCCAGGTGGGGCACCCCCCACCCTAGGGTTCCCAACCCTAGGCGCATGGGGTGGGCCAAGGGGGGCGCACCAGCCCACTATGGGCTGGTTCCCCTCCCCACTTAGCCCATGGGGCCCTCCGGGATGGGTGGCCCCACCCGGTGGACCCCCGGGACCCTTCCGGTGGTCCCGGTACAATATCGGTGACCCCCGAAACTCTCCCGATGGTCGAAACTGCACTTCCTATATATAATTCTTCACCTCCGGACCATTCCGGAACTCCTCGTGATGTCCAGTATCTCATCCGGGACTCCGAACAACTTTTGGGTTACTGCATATTCATATCTCTACAACCCTAGCGTCACTGAACCTTAAGTGTGTAGACCCTACGGGTTCGGAAGATATGTAGACATGACCGAGATGGCTCTCCGGTCAATAACCAACAGCGGGATCTGGATACCCATGTTGGCTCCCACATGCTCCTCGATGATCTCATCGGATGAACCACGATGTCGAGGATTCAAGCAACACCGTATACAATTCCCTTTGTCAATCGGTACGTTACTTGCCCGAGATTCGATCGTCGGTATCCCAATACCTCGTTCAATCTCGTTACCGGCAAGTCACTTTACTCGTACCGTAATGCATGATCCCGTGACCAGACACTTGGTCACTTTGAGCTCATTGTGATGATGCATTACCGAGTGGGCCCAGAGATACCTCTCCGTCATACAGAGTGACAAATCCCAGTCTTGATCCGTGTCAACCCAACAGACACTTTCGGAGATACCCGTAGTATACCTTTATAGTCACCCAGTTACGTTGTGACGTTTGGTACACCCAAAGCACTCCTACGGTATCCGGGAGTTACACGATCTCATGGTCTAAGGAAAAGATACTTGACATTGGAAAAACTCTAGCAAACGAACTATACGATCTTGTGCTATGTTTAGGATTGGGTCTTGTCCATCACATCATTCTCCTAATGATGTGATCTCGTTATCAATGACATCCAATGTCCATAGTCAGGAAACCATGACTATCTGTTGATCAACGAGTTAGTCAACTAGAGGCTTACTAGGGACATGTTGGTGTCTATGTATTCACACATGTATTACGATTTCCGGATAACACAATTATAGCATGAATAAAAGACAATTATCATGAACAAGGAAATATAATAATAATCCTTTTATTATTGCCTCTAGGGCATATTTCCAACAGTCTCCCACTTGCACTAGAGTCAATAATCTAGTTACATTGTGATGAATCGAACACCCATGGAATTTTGGTGTTGATCATGTTTTGCTCTAGGGAGAGGTTTAGTCAACGGATCTTCTACATTCAGGTCCGTACGTACTTTACAAATATCTATGTCTCCATCTTGAACATTTTCACGAATGGAGTTGAAGCGACGCTTGATGTGCCTGGTCTTCTTGTGAAACCTGGGCTCCTTGGCAAGTGCAATAGCTCCAGTGTTGTCACAGAAGAGTTTGATCGGCCCCGACGCATTGGGTATGACTCCTAGGTCGGTGATGAACTCCTTCACCCAAATTGCTTCATGTGCTGCCTCCAAGGCTGCCATGTACTCCGCTTCACATGTAGATCCCGCCACGACGCTCTGCTTGCAACTGCACCAGCTTACTGCCCCACCATTCAAAATATACACGTATCCGGTTTGTGACTTAGAGTCATCCAGATCTGTGTCGAAGCTAGCGTCGACGTAACCCTTTACGACGAGCTCTTCGTCACCTCCATAAACGAGAAACATTTCCAAACCATAATTCATACGGTGTCGTCTCAACGGATTTTGACGGAGCCCTATTTAAAGTGAATGCGGCAGTCTCTAAAGTATAGCCCCAAAATGATAGCGGTAGATCGGTAAGAGACATCATAGATCGCACCATATCCAATAGAGTGCGATTACGACGTTCGGACACACCATTACGCTGAGGTGTTCCAGGCGGCGTGAGTTGTGAAACTATTCCACATTTTCTTAAGTGTGTGCCAAATTCGTGACTCAAGTATTCTCCCCCACGATCTGATCGTAAGAACTTGATTTTCTTGTCACGTTGATTCTCAACCTCACTCTGAAATTCCTTAAACTTTTCAAAGGTCTCAGACTTGTGTTTCATTAAGTAGACATATCCATATCTACTCAAGTCATCAGTGAGGGTGAGAACATAACGATGGCCACCGCGAGCCTCAACACTCATTGGACCACACACATTAGTATGTATGATTTCCAATAAGTTGGTTGCTCGCTCCATTGTTCCTGAGAACGGAGTCTTGGTCATTTTACCCATGAGGCATGGTTCGCACGTGTCAAATGATTCGTAATCAAAAGACTCTGAAAGTCCATCTGCATGGAGCTTTTTCATGCGTTTGACACCTATGTGACCAAGGCGGCAGTGCCACAAGTATGTGGGACTATCATTATCAACCTTACATCTTTTGGTATTCACACTATGAATATGTGTAACATTACGCTCGAGATTCATTAAGAATAAACCAGTCACCAGTGGAGCATGACCATAAAACATATCTCTCATATAAATAGAATAACCATTATTCTCGGATTTAAATGAGTAGCCATCTCGAATTAAACGAGACCCTGATACAATGTTCATGCTCAAAGCTGGCACTAAATAACAATTATTGAGGTTTAAAACTAATCCCGTAGGTAAATGTAGAGGTAGCGTGCCGACGGAGATCGCAACGACCTTGGAACCATTCCTGACGCGCATCGTCACCTCGTCCTTCGCCAGTCTCTACTTATTCCGCAGCTCCTGCTTTGAGTTACAAATGTGAGCAACCGCACCGGTATCAAATACCCCGGAGCTACTACGAGTACTGGTAAGGTACACATCAATTACATGTACATCACATATACCTTTAGTGTTGCCGGCGTTCTTGTCCGCTAAGTATTTGGGGCAGTTCCGCTTCTAGTGACCACTTCCCTTGCAATAAAAACACTCAGTCTCGGGCTTGGGTTCATTCTTTGGCTTCTTCCCGGCAGCTTGCTTACCGGGCACGGAAACTCCCTTGTCGTCCTTTTGAAGTTCTTCTTACCCTTGCCTTTCTTGAACTTAGTGGTTTTATTCACCATCAACACTTGATGTTCCTTTTTGATTTCCACCTCCGCTGATTTCAGCATTGAATATACCTCAGGAATGGTTTTTTCCATCCCCTGCATATTGAAGTTCATCACAAAGCTCTTGTAGCTCGGTGGAAGCGACTGAAGGATTCTGTCAATGACCGCGTCATCCGGGAGATTAACTCCCAGCTGAGTCAAGCGGTTATGCAACCCAGACATTTTGAGTATGTGCTCACTGACAGAACTATTTTCCTCCATCTTACAGCTGAAGAACTTGTCGGAGACTTCATATCTCTCGACCCGGGCATGAGCTTGGAAAACCATTTTCAGCTCTTCGAACATCTCATATGCTCCGTGTCTCTCAAAACGCTTTTGGAGCCCTGGTTCTAAGCTGTAAAGCATGCCGCACTGAACGAGGGAGTAATCATCAGCACGTGACTGCCAAGCGTTCATAACGTCTTGGTTCTCTGGGGCAGGTGCGTCACCTAGCGGTGCTTCTAGGACATAATCTTTCTTGGCAGCTATGAGGATGATCCTCAGGTTCCGGACCCGGTCCGTATAGTTGCTGCCATCGTCTTTCAGCTTGATTTGCTCTAGGAACGCGTTGAAGTTGAGGACAACGTGGGCCATTTGATCTACAAGACATATTGTAAAGATTTTAGACTAAGTTCATGATAATTAAGTTCATCTAAATCAAATTATTCAATGAACTCCCACTCAGATAGTCATCCCTCCAGTCATCTAAGTATAACATGATCCGAGTTAACTAGGCCGTGTCTGATCATCACGTGAGACGGACTAGTCAACATCGGTGAACATCTTCATGTTGATCGTATCTTCTATACGACTCATGTTCGACCTTTCGGTCTTCTGTGTTCCGAGGCCATGTCTGTACATGCTAGGCTCGTCAAGTCAACCTAAGTGTTTGCATGTGTAAATCTGTCTTACATCCGTTGTATGTGAACGTTGGAATCTATCACACCCGATCATCTCGTGATGCTTCGAAACAACGAACTGTCGCAACGGTGCACAGTTAGGGGGAACACTTTCTTGAAATTATTATGAGGGATCATCTTATTTACTACCGTCGTTCTAAGTAAACAAGATGCAAAAACATGATAAATATCACATGCAATCAAATAATAATAGTGACATGATATGGCCAATATCACATAGCTCCTTTGATCTCCATCTTGGGGCTCCATGATCATCTTGTCACCGGCATGACACCATGATCTCCATCATCATGATCTCCATCATCGTGTCTTCATGAAGTTGCTCGCCAACTATTACTTCTACTACTATGGCTAACACGTTTAGCAATAAAGTAAAGTAATTTACATGGCGTTTCTCAATGACACGCAGGTCATACAAAAAATAAAGACAACTCCTATGGCTCCTGCCGGTTGTCATACTCATCGACATGCAAGTCGTGATTCCTATTACAATAGCATGAACATCTCATACATCACATATATATCATTCATCATTCATCACAACTTTGGCCATATCACATCACAAAACACTTGCTGCAAAAACAAGTTAGACGTCCTCTAATTATTGTTGCAAGTTTTACGTGGCTGCAATAGGGTTCTAGCAAGAACGTTTTCTTACCTACGTGAAAGCCACAACGTGATTTGTCAACTTCTATTTACCCTTCATAAGGACCCTTTTCATCGAATCCGCTCCAACTAAAGTGGGAGAGACAGACACCCGCCAGCCACCTTATGCAACTAGTGCATGTTAGTCACTGGAACCGGTCTCACGTAAGCGTACGTGTAAGGTTGGTCCGGGCCGCTTCATCCCACGATACTGCTGAAACAAAATAAGACTAGTAGGGGCAATAAAGTTGACAACATCTACGCCCACAACAAATTGTGTTCTACTCGTGCAAAGAGAACTACGCATAGACCTAGCTCTGATACCACCGTTGGGGAACGTTGCAGAAAACAAAAAATTTCCTACGGTTTCACCAAGATTCATCTATGAGTTCATCTAGCAACGAGTGATCGGATTGCATCTACATACCTTTGTAGATCACACGCGGAAGCGTTCAAAGAACGGGGACAAGGAAGTCGTACTCGACGTGATCCAAATCACCGGAGATCCTAGCACCGAACGGACGGCACCTCCGCGTTCAACACACGTACGGTCAGCGTGACGTCTCCTCCTTATTGATCCAGCAAGGGGAAGGAGAGGTTGATGAAGATCCAGCAGCACGACGGCGTGGTGGTGGATGCAGGGGTCACCGCAGCAGGGCTTCGCCGTTCTATTGCGAGAGGGAGATGTGTGGCAGAGGAGAGGGAGGCGCCAAGACTCAAAAGGTGCGGCTGCCCCTCCCTCCCCCCTCCTTTATATAGGCCCCCTAGGGGGTGCGCCGGCCCTAGGAGATGGGATCTCCTAGGGGGGGGCGGCGGCCAAGGGGTGGAGTGCCCCCCAAGCCAGGTGGGGCGCCGCCCCACCCTAGGGTTCCCAACCCTAGGCGCATGGGGTGGGCCAAGGGGGCGCACCAGCCCACTATGGGCTGGTTCCCCTCCCCACTTAGCCCATGGGGCCCTCCGGGATGGGTGGCCCCACCCGGTGGACCCTCGGGACCCTTCCGATGGTCCCGGTACAATACCGGTGACCCCCGAAACTCTCCCGATGGCCGAAACTGCATTTCCTATATATAATTCTTCACCTCCGGACCATTCCAGAACTCCTCGTGACGTCCAGGATCTCATACGGGACTCCGAACAATTTTCGGGTTACTTCATATTCATATCTCTACAACCCTAGCGTCACCGAACCTTAAGTGTGTAGACCCTACGGGTTCGGGAGACATGTAGACATGACCGAGATGGCTCTCCGGTCAATAACCAACAGCGGGATCTGGATACCCATGTTGGCTCCCACATGCTCCTCGATGATCTCATCGGATAAACCATGATGTCGAGGATTCAAGCAACCCCGTATACAATTCCCTTTGTCAATCGGTACGTTACTTGCCCGAGATTCGATCGTCGGTATCCCAATACCTCGTTCAATCTCGTTACCGGCAAGTCACTTTACTTGTATCGTAATGCATGATCCCGTGACCAGACACTTGGTCACTTTGAGCTCATTGTGATGATGCATTACCGAGTGGGCCCAGAGATACCTCTCGATCATACGGAGTGACAAATCCCAGTCTTGATTCGTGTCAACCCAACAGACACTTTCGGAGATACTCGTAGTATACCTTTATAGTCACCCAGTTACGTTGTGACGTTTGGTACACCCAAAGCACTCCTACGTATCCGGGAGTTACACGATCTCATGGTCTAAGGAAAAGATACTTGACATTGGAAAAACTCTAGCAAACGAACTATACGATCTTGTGCTATGTTTAGGATTGGGTCTTGTCCATCACATCATTCTCCTAATGATGTGATCTCGTTATCAATGACATCCAATGTCCATAGTCAGGAAACCATGACTATCTGTTGATCAACGAGCTAGTCAACTAGAGGCTTACTAGGGACATGTTGGTGTCTATGTATTCACACATGTATTACGATTTCCGGATAACACAATTATAGCATGAATAAAAAACAATTATCATGAACAAGGAAATATAATAATAATCCTTTTATTATTGCCTCTAGGACATATTTCCAACAATTCTTTGTGTGCTTGAACATCTTAAGACGAATGGCTTGCACGATCATCCTTGCGTTGTCATCTAAATCGTCCATCTTCAAACTCAACATCTGCGCATCCTCCAATTTTGCCACGGATACAATGCGGCCAGCTATAAAAGCGCGGGCTCCGTTCTAGTTTTGCGTGGGTCTGGGATGTTGGAGTCCTACGTGGCTAGTGTCTGGACTTCCGCAAAGCCATCTAGTTTGGTTCTGATTTGAAAATGACGTTTGGACTGCTTCGCGGACCGATGAAGTCGCTATTGAATGGCTTGTGTGATACATATAGCTTCGTTCACAAGGACATGGACAGTTTAAAAGTCTGGCGTTGGAGACGTCCTTAGAACGGTGCCCGCAGGCAAGAGTTTTTTTCATTTGCTCCCGGCCGGTGTGGCCGACCTGTACGAGCGACCAGCCGCCTGCGTGCGCGTGATAAAGACGGCGACGAGTCGTGATCTGAGCGGTAAACTTTGCTGCCAAGTACACTTAGATGACGGAACGTCAACACATCCAAATAGAATATCCGATGGACTTTACAGCAGTACCTTGAGTGGGACAAAAGACATGGACGATGGTGAATTTGAATCCGTTACCGCTTCTTTTCTGCGATCGACAGCTAGTATTAAAAATCACGAAAACGACGGCCGCTGGACGCGTCGGTCCAATGGAAGTCAATAAAATCACCAAATGTTAACGCGAGCTGAAGTAGAAGAAACAAGGCAAGCTGGCATGGGGACTATCATACGGGACTGCCGTGGCGCCGAATTTCCTTGCCTTGACGGACTTTTTTCGCTTCTTTTCACAATATATCGGGAGAGAGAGTGTAATTTTAACAGGTGCAGGTAATTGATTTGGCACATCATTCATGACATCACCGTGACGCCATGTTAACTGCGGCGACGAGGGTCGGCCGGCGGAATCACAAGTTTAGGACGATATATGTTGAGCGTGCGTGCCATATACTGTAGTTCTCGGTTTAACAATTGCAAATTCATACACTGATGTAGTACATGCCTGCTGCCTTCTCGTAGGCTAGCTTGCAGTGCTCGTCGACCACGGTCTGCTTTCCTGCCCACGTCACGTGAGTGGCTCAGGATCGAGTCATCGGGCGCTCCGTCGAGGCATGCACGTATGCTGTGTGCAACTGGTGAAATGAGACGGCGGGTTCGCGCCGCGCAGCTCCTCACGCCCGGCCGAGGAAGCAAGCAGGCAAAAGGAATGGACTTGGACTCGACTTCCGGGGTAGAGACGACCGGCGACGTGGCTACTTCCGGGCGTCGACTCGAGTCGAGTGGGCTACGCCTACCTACGTGTGTTGCGTGGTCATCAGGTGGGTGATGGATGTAGGTTTACACTGCTCTGGACTGGAGCGGCCGACTTGCTCGGACGAGCGACTTTCTTGCAACTTGCAGGTGTCACGCTGCCACTACGTATAGTATTCTCCTAAGCAAACTTGGCTGCTAAGCATATACGTACAGAGGAGCGTCGACACGTCCACGTAGGGAAAGCATGCGTGGTCACTGGTCAGTGCGCACAGCTTTACCACAAGTTTCTCGAACGGGCCAAGAAGATGCATGGACGGCGATCAGTTCGAATCCGTTACTGCTTTGTACGATACAACTGTTTTTCAAGGATACACTGCTTTCTACGATCGACAGGTCCTGGTAGAAGAAATCGCCAGAAAAGGCAACCACTGGGCACAGTCTGCCGTACAATGACTTGGGAGTCTGCCGTATACACCCATCTTGCCTCTATTTGTCAAGTCAGCTTGCACGGGGTGAAGATCCTAAACTTCTCTTAGGACTTAGAGCATATACAACGAAACTTGGCAAATTTGACCCCTCAAACGTTTGTGGACGTGTTCGGACGCGTTCGCGAATAATAATCAGTCACGTCTTAAAAAATGTATTCCACATCCAGATACCTTAAATTAGAAATCTCAAATCCATATTATTACATGCAACGTGAAACATAATCTAAGTGGAGTTCACCCGGTTCAGCTCCCCGCTCGCCCGTATCTGCCGTGGCCATGTCCGGCGGCTGGCTGCGCTTCTCAAAATATTGGTCCGCTCTCCAACAAGGTAGAGTAAGGCATGGGACACGAGTCAGCTCACGGTACTCAAGGCGCCACCGTCTCCCATGCCCTACTCTTTCTCGTCGGAGCTTCGAAACACGAACGGTGCCAGTGGACGTCAGATCGATGACGGATTCGTCCTGAGAGAGCCGTGGACGTACACCACGATGCGGTTGCGGCGCCCAGACTGATGGAACATACGGGGCGCCGGAGAATGCGACTCCGCCTCGCCGATGTCCACAACCGCGAGGGCTACTGCCATCTCCCCGCCCGATGCCTTGCACGGCAGGCACGCCGTGCCATGGCCTCGTCAGACGAGGCCCATGGTGCGTCCGCAAGCTCCGCGCGCCATCGAAGGGGTTGCGTGTTCGCCGGGGCGTTCAGACGCCAGACGGATCGCACTGCCGCCGGCGAGGCAGCTACCGCTGGCCTAGCGCCGGATCCATGCGCCATTTGTGTGGACGCAATGGATTCCCGACGGAAGGAGTCTGAGCGCTGCCTCGCACGAGCCTCCTCCTAGGAGCGACGGAGCGCAAGCCAAACGACCATCTTCTCTTTGAGGCCACGTGGAATGAGCTCGTGGTCGGCGAATCTGGAGATGAAGGACTCAGATCCGCTGTCCGCCATGCCGGAGACGGTCGAAAGGAGCCGGATACGAATTTGGGTGGCGAAGGGGAGCGGAGGGGAGGGAAGTGGCTAGGGTTTAGTCCGGCAAGCGGATGGAGAAAAATATATATGGGGTTGGGTGGGCCAGCGTGGGTCGAGGCAGACGTGACGGGCGTGTCCGAGCGCCTCATATCCATTTCACATTTGGACTGAATATGAGGGGTGCCGGTCAACCGGGTGTTTCAGGGCCGAAAAAAAACGTGACTGGGCAGTGACCGGCCAGCCCGCCGGGTATATGTGACGGACTTAAAAGGTCCGGATGTAGATGCTTTTACAGTAATTTTCAAGGCGAGGGAATCAAACAGCAAAAGATCGAGAGAGAGAGAGGAGAGGAGAAAGAGACGCGCAAACCACTGGGCACCACCGACGTGCGTATCGTAACGTAACGTAGGCCTTAACATCACTCACTGTTCACTCATCAAACGCATGCCTCAGCTAGCCATCATCTAGGCTAGCTAAACTCTTTTTTTGCCAGCTCTCCAACCAAGCACTAAGATGTAGCAGCAATAATTTTCCGTTCTAGCTATGCAACCATTCCACTCCGACCAGTCATGAGATTCTGCTCTGCTGTGTCTCCCTAGTCCCCACCAAAGTGCACCACGTATCTCCAACAAGACGGAGCCAAGCGGTTCGCTCCACACCATGCATTACCGCGGAACACACACATCCAGAACCAGAGGTGGCAAGCAAAGCAAGCGTTTGAAATGGATCAGACTAGGCCACCAGCCGTGTCGGGCTCGCGGTCACCACGCAAGACGGACATGGACTTGACTTGCCGGATCGGAGAGCGACGGCCGGCGACCGACGACGTGGCGACGTCCTCGATCCATCGATCAGAAGGATGACCAGGATCAGGATGGGTGCACGAATGTCGGGATATCCTCTGCCTAGGAAACCGATCAAGTGGTCGGGCCAATTCCAACACACGACCCTAAATGCTCCGACGGCATCCATTTAGAGATAAATGTATAGAAAACGCGACTGACGCGCGGAAGCAAACAGAACAATGTCCGTTTCGACCCGCTTTCACCATGTTACTGGGACAAGTTTAGACCGCGCTTGCGTCAAAACAGATCCACACGGACGGACGCGGCGCGTGTCCATGTCCTCTCCTGGCCCACCGTCGGGGATATATGCGCCCTTTTTCTATTCCCCTGACCCCACCCTAGTCACACCCCGCCTCACTCCCCTCCCGTCCCTAGCCGCCACTGCTGCCATTTTTCTCTGCCGCGCACCTGCCCCTAGCGATGTCATAGCCTCTGGGGCTGTTTGGTTGCAGACTAGTGGCGCCATATTTGTTTAGCCACACTTGCGGCGTGCCATAAAGTTTGGCGTTGAAAACGAGTATCACAGAGTGTGGCGAAAAATCAACTGTAAAAAACACTGCGCGTCTGTGGCAAGCCTAATTTTAGAAGGCAACCAAACGACCGCCTAGGGAGCTGTCCGGCAACCAAACAGCCCCGGAGTTTTCTCGACACCCCTAACTATCCAACCCCAGCCACCGGATTTGAAGCGGATGGGTGCACGAGACCGATCGAGCGGTCAGGACAAAGCTTGCCACTTGTCATGTCACGGTTTTGGCAGTTTTTACCGCTGGAGCGAGCCGACCTGCACATGTGTGGCCAGCGTTTGGAGACGATGACCATCCAGGACTCGTGATCGCACCACAGTAGTAATGCAGTAGTAAACTTTGTCGCTAATAGCAACTCTAGCAGACCCCACATTTCGCCGAACCGTAAATTATGTTTACAATTCACACAGGGTACTTATGTAGACTGAAAAATGCGGCGGCAGAACAGAAACCGCAAACAAACCTGTAATATTTAAAAAAAATTGTTTCGCGCGAGAAATTTAAGTAACAGTTCGCCGGAGCTCGCTCGCATAGATGGTTTTTCTTCGCATAAGTTCGTACACAGCACATACATATTAAAGGCCGCCGCAACTAGACTAGGCCTATGCTATCGTACCACTACAACAAAATTGAGCTCATCGGAGCTCCTGCGGTAGCTGCCCACCGACGGCGCTCAGTCGGAGTCGGAGGAGTCGAGGTCGACATAGAGCTTCGCCTGCTCCGCCTTCATCACGCGCAGGTCAGCCTCCTTCGATGCGTGCGCTTGCGATGCCGTGATGCCCGTCTGGAAGAAGAGCCGCTCGTACTCGAGTTCGCGCTGGATGCACTCTTCAATCTCCTCCTGCTCCCTCGCTGACCGCTCGAGGACGACGCGCTCGAGGAGCTCCTCCTGCCTCGGGGGGAGGTAGTCCTCGGGCCCGATGACGCCTCGGCGCGGTGGCGCATCGGGCACGGCCTCCTCCAGCTCCCTCTTCATCGCCTCCTCCGGCTCCCTCTTCACCGAAACGAGCCGCGAGCTCGATGCGCCCACGGATGAGCTCCCCGCGGACCAGTTGCCGGAGGAGGCGTGGCGGCGACGGGCGACCTCGCGATCGAAGTCCTTGAGCTCGCGGCGGCCGAGTACCACGGTTGAGCCACCGACGCGCCCCCCCGCTTGCGCGCGGCGTCAGAGCTGGCGCGGCGGCGACGCTCCGCCTCATCCCCAGAGTCGTCCATGGCTTTCGCAGGCTCGCTGGCGGCGACAAATCGAGCGGCACGGTGAAGAATTGGGGGCAAACACGGCTGCGGGGGGATAGAGTTTCGATCCACATCTGCCTGGCAAGCCCACAGTTATACTGGTTCGGAGGTAGCGTTTGCGGGCTGCGGCAAAAATGTTTACGGGCCGGACACCGATGCAGACTCTGGTCTGGCCAGAATAATGAGCCGAGCCCGTATAATCACCGGAATTATGCAGGTTCGTGCCGGATGCAGGGTCCGCTAGAGTTGCTCTAAGTATACGGCGGGACTGAATATATACGTCTGCTAACGGCCGGCGGGACTGAATATATTTTCCGTCAAAAAAAGGGGTACATTACACTTACACGGGGAATCAGTTACCGCTTCCTTTCTACGATCGACAGGTAAAGTTAGAGAAGGCGACCACTGGACGCATCGGTCCAGCGGGAACCATCGCGTCGTGTTGAGCTGGGGGAAATGCGGCATACGGCCAACCACACGCGACGTACGAGTACGTACGTACGGCGACTTGGAAGCGTCGCTTGCACGGGCCATGGTGCCTGACTGCCTGAAAACAACTGAGATCCGAAACTTGCAGCCGGAACTTAAACTTTGAGACTCAGTGAAGCAGACAGCAAAAGATCAGGAGAGCGAGGGCGAGAGAGATCGTGACGCACAAACCACCCGGCGTTAGCAATGCACGTTCCCACAGCTCTCATCCATCTTTCACTGTTCACTCATCGACGCCTGCAGCTAGCCTTCTATCTGTCCCTCCCAATCCCAACTCTCAAGTCTCGACCCAGGCGATGCATGCATGATGCCATGTTGTACACAACAAGACAGATACATAGCGAGATCAGACCAAAAATGCTCGACTAGTTAACAGTTTAATTAGCACCACAGTATTACTAGCACACGCTCTAATCACAGGCAGGAAAATGTATGTAGTCTCTTCGTAAACAAATATAAAAGCATTTAGATCACTGATGAGAGTAGTTAATAATTCGCTAAGCATCGACAGCACAGTGCACATGGAAGAGGAGAGTAATAATCTATTTTTTTGAAAAGGATGTTGAAACCCCGGGCTCTGCATCAATAGATGTACACCGCCATTATTATTAAATTATTCAACAATGGTCTGAGAAGAACATACATCAAATGACTAGAAGGCACCACTCACGCCTACAAACTCGTTAATGAGGATCCACCGCTCCCCACCGTTCAGAATCGGTATCACCGTCTATTCGTCCGCAAACATACCACACAGGGGCGGAGCCAGAATTTGAACATGAGTGGGGTGAAAAGCCAACTTTCACAAAAGTCACGAAACATTTTTGTTGATCAAAGGGGCCGCACAGCCCCATTTTCATTGCGAAAAATGGAGTCAGATACATCTTTCTCCATTGTCAATTCTCACGATACTGTTGATGATCATCAAAATGTATATATGAAACTACAAAGAAATGTTATATTCCCTGTTAACTAAAATTGAGCCCTACAACCACCAGTGATGAAGAAGTTGATAATGTGAACTTTACAACTATTTTTCCATACCAAAATAGACAATTGTCTTCTTCCGCAAAAAAAAGAAAAAAGAAATTCTTCATTCTGTTTTGAAAACAATCATAGCCGGAAAAAAGCTTGTTCGGTTGTCGCGGTTCACACGAAAGAGTTATGACGACCAACCATAGTAGTTTTACTTGTTTCAAATAATCCAACGATTCAATTTGCAAGTGAAGACAAGATTTTAGGTTTAGATGATTGCAAAGATCCAGCTAGAAATGGGCAATTTTAGACTCAGATTGGGCTCGTTCTTCACTAGAAAAGACTACAGGATGCCCAAATCCACCACGGTGCATATATTAGACACGTAAGAGCATCTATAGCCGCAGGTTGCAAATTTGGGTCCTCAAACATCCCACGAATAGTGATCAGGCGGGTCTCAAATTTTACTATTTGCAACCACATACCCTATTATTACATGCAGAACATGTACGACGATCATCCCATCCATCTTGAGCCGGCTGGGCTGTCAAAACACACCGAAATTTGCTCATACTTCCGATTTCACACCCGCATTAGTCCCACCTCGCCGCGTGACGAGCTAGTCGACCGGCTTAGATAGTGGGGTCGTCCAAAAGCGAAAAGCTTCTGACATCATTGCATCATTTGTTAAGAAGATAGACTGTCACAATGAATCTTTTATGCTTATCAGATAGAAGATTTATAGTCAGGGTCTATCTCCATGACAAGGGAAACATTCATGTCAGTGAGAGAGCGGCGGAGGACCGACGCGTGGAGCATGGCCTCGGGCTCGACCGGCGCGCGGACATCGCCTCCCCCCTCTCCCTCGCCCGCTGCCGCTCGCGCGGGGTGCACGTGCCTCGGGCCCGGGTGTCATCGTGGACTCCGGCCCCGACGCAGGCACGACGATCCAGCGGTGGCCGGGTAGCACTTCCGGACCAGAGGATGGTGGAGGTGAGCGGCGTACCTGGCGGAGCGAACCTGTCGGAGCTGTGCGCCGGGCGGGAAGGACCGGTGACGTCGGCGGGCGACGGGCACTGAGGAAGAAGATTCGTCGCTGTCGGAGCCTCCTTGCTCGAGCTGCGACCTCGATGCGGATCCTCCTCCACGTCGATGTTCGAGCCATCATATTCTGAACTAGAGCCACCGCTGCTTTAGTCGCCGGCCATTGGGGTCGAGGGGAGGGGATTGGAAGTGGAGTAGATGGAGAAGGGAGTGAAGTGTATTTCGGATTGACCGGTGTGTAGGGATTTTCGAATAGGGATATATAACGCCCTCGATGCGGCTATATCTCTCACGTGTCGAAGCACGACTTAGAGGCATAACCGCATTGAAAGCAATGTCGCAAGTGAGGTAATCTTCGCAACAACCCATGTAATACATAAGGGAAAGAGATACATAGTTGGCTTACAATCGCCACTTCACACAATACATGAATAAAGCATTACATCATCCAGATACACACAAGGTCCGACTACGGAACCAAAATAAAAGAAGACTACCCCAAATGCTACACAGATCCCCAATCGTCCCAACTGGGCTCCACTACTGATCAACTGAAAAACGGAACAGCATAACGAACACGGTCTTCATCGAGCTCCTCCTTGAGCTCGGTTGCGTCACCTGCACGGTATCATCGGCACCTGCAAACTGGTTTTGGAAGTATCTGTGAATCACGGGGACTCAGCAATCTCACACCCTCGCGATCAAGACTATTTAAGCTTAAGGGTAGGTAAAAGGTATGTGAGGTGGAGCTGCAGCAAGCACTAGCATATGTGGTGGCTAACTTACGCAAATGAAAGCGAGAAGAGAAGGCAAGGCACGATCGAGAAACTATGATCAAGAAGTGATCCTAGAACAACCTACGTTCAAGCATAACTCCAACGCCGTGTTCACTTCCCGAACTCCGCCGGAAAGAGACCATCACGGCTACACACGCGGTTGATGCATTTTAGTTAAGTTTAGTTTCAGGTTTTCTACAACCGGACATTAACAAATTCCCATCTGCCCATAACCGCAGGCACGGCTTTTGAAAGATCAAATTCCAGCAGACGTGTCCCAACTTAGCCCATTACAAGCTCTCATGGTCAATGAAGGATATTCCTTCTCCCAGGAAGACCCGATCAGACTCGGAGTCCCGGTTACAAGACATCTCGACAATGGTAAAACTAAACCAGCAAAGCCACCCGAATATGCCGACAAATCCTGATAGGAGCTGCACATATCTCGTTCTCAGGGCACACCGGATTGTCAAAACTTCCGGTAGGCCAGCCCAGAGTTGCCCCTGGTGGCCACCGGCGGCTGACAAGTTGGACCAACACTCAGAGGAGCACTGGCCCGGGGGTTTAAATAAAGATGACCCTTGAGTCTACAGAACCCAAGGGAAAGAAAAGGCTAGGTAGCAAATGGTAAAACCAAGGTTGGGCCTTGTTGGAGGAGTTTTATTCAAGGCGAACTGTCAAGGGGTTCCCATTATAACCCAACCGCGTAAGGAACGCAAAATCAAGGAACATAACACCGGTATGACGGAAACTAGGGAGGCAAGAGTGGAACAAAACACCAAGCATAAGGCCGAGCCTTCCATCCTTTACTAATTATATAGATGCATTAATTAAATAATAGATATTGTGATATCCCAACAAATATCCATGTTCCAACATGGAACAAACTCCATCTTCACCTGCAACTAACAACGCTATAAGAGGGGCTGTGCAAAGCGGTAACATAGCCAAACAACGGTTTGCTAGGACAAGGTGGGTTAGAGGCTTGACATGGCAATATGAGAAGCATGATAAGAAAGTGGTAGGTATCGCAGCATAGGCAAAGCAATAGAGAGAGAAACTAGCAAGCAAAGATAGAAGTGATTTCGAGGGTATGGTCATCTTACCTGAGATCCCGCAAGGAAGAAGAACGAGTCCATGAAGAAGACAAACGGACGTAGTCGAACGGATCCTCACAAACGCGACGTTATCGAAAACAACCCGAAGAAGCACACCGGAAAGAAGCAAACAATATAGTAAACAACCAGCACATAGACATGGCATGATGCACAAACAATTATGATGCATGTCCAGTTTAATGAAGCAAGGCATGGCAAAGTGCACAAACAACACTACAAGTTAAGTGGAGCTCAATATGCAGCGAGTTGCATATTGATGGAACACCACATGCCTTATTTAGTTCTCTTTCGTTTATGTACTCAACAAAATTAAATGTTGGTTAGCATGGCAAGGGGTGAAGCAAAGTTAACTAACTATCTAGTCAAGTTTAAATGAGGCCGGAAGCAACGAACAACAATTCCGGTAAATCCTCATATGCATATATTAGGTTTGGTACTGTTCTGCCCTAAACCATATTTTAGAGTTGTTAAACATGCAAAGTGATGCCACCATGTTAAACTAGGCATTTTTCTGCCCCATTTACATATAATGTTTATTAAATTTGGAGCTACGGTTATTTAGTTATGAATTAAAACATTTTAACATGGCAATAGGCAAAATATATGTAAACATCATTTTAAACATTTTAAACATGGTTGAAAGTGGCATATTATTACTCTACACAAAATTCTAAGCATTTTACATATAAAGTTTGTTTTAATCCGATGCATGGTTATTTAGGTGTGAGCATTTTAAAATGATGGCATATACTGTAATTATGCATGTGAAGGAAAATTAGTAAATTTGTCCAGGAAAAAAAACACGTCCACGGGCTGAAACTACCTAGCCCAACAAACATAGGAGAGGGGCTGGGCGCTGCTCACATGGGCCAAGGCCCGATTTGGCGGAGGCAGCAGGCCGCCTTGCCAGCAGCAGGCCGGCTGGGAAGCTGGGCTTCGCGCGGCACTGGATGGGAGGCTGGCCCTCCGACAGGGTGAGGTTGGCCCACGCGCTACTAGCTGGGATCAAGGCCTCGGTCAACGACGCGAGGCAGAGGAGCGTCATCCTCCCTGCTCGAACGAAGCAGAGCAGGCGAGCAGGGCAAAGGGGCGGCGAGGATCCAAGGGAAGGAGGCGGCTTACGGCTGCGCGGTGCTGGACTTGGCGGCGGGGAAACCAGGCGGAGGCGACCCGATCCGGCTGCGAGAAGCTCCTGCGGGGTAGCCACGAGGGCGGCGACAGCCATGGGAGCTCCTGCTCGGGAGGAGGCGCGAGGTAGGGGACAGAGTGGATGCGGTCAACGGCGACGAAGCCCGGTGAAGCACCGCAAGCACACGTGGGATCCGAGCGGCGGCGGCTGCGCGGTGCTATGTGGCTTGAGGCAGCAAGGCATAGCTCCATCGGGCTGTTGGGGAACGTAGCAGGCAGAATTTTAAAAGTGTCTATGCATCACCAAGATCAATCTATGGAGTCATCTAGCAACGAGGGAGAGAGGAGTGCATCTACATACCCTTGTAGATCGCGCGCGGAAGCATTCAAGAGAACGGAGTTGATGGAGTCGTACTCGTCGTGATCCAAATCACCGATGATCCTAGCGCCGAACGGACGGCACCTCCGCGTTCAACACACGTACGATAGAGACGTCTCCTCCTTCTTGATCCAGCAAGGGGAGGAGAGGTTGATGAAGATCCAGCAGCACGATGGCGTGGTGGTGGATAGCAGCAGGATCCCGGCAGGGCTTCGCCAAGCAAGCAGGGAGGAGAGTGTTACGGAGGGAGAGGGAGGCGCCAAGAGCAAGGGGTGGCTGCCCTCCCCCCCTCTATTATATAGGGGCCTTGGGGGGGCGCCCTAGGAGATGGATCTCCAAGGGGGCGGCGGCCAAGGGGTGGCTTCCCCCCAAGCCAAGTGGGGCCGCCCACCCCTAGGGTTTCCCAACCCTAGGCGCAGGGGAGGCCCAAGGGGGGGCGCACCAGCCCACTAGGGGCTGGTTCCCCTCCCCAACTTCAGCCCATGGGGCCCTCCGGGATAGGTGGCCCCACCCGGTGGACCCCCGGGACCCTTCCGGTGGTCCCGTACAATACCGGCGACCCCCGAAACCTTCCCGATGGCCGAAACTGGACTTCCTATATATAAATCTTTACCTCCGGACCATTCCGGAACTCCTCGTGATGTCCGGGATCTCATCCGGGACTCCGAACAACTTTCGGGTTACTGCATACTAATATCTCTACAACCCTAGCGTCACCGAACCTTAAGTGTGTAGACCCTACGGGTTCGGGAGACATGCAGACATGACCGAGACGCTCTCCGGTCAATAACCAACAGCGGGATCTGGATACCCATGTTGGCTCCCACATGCTCCATGATGATCTCATCGGATGAACCACGATGTCGAGGATTCAATCAATCCCGTATACAATTCCCTTTGTCAATCGGTACGTTACTTGCCCGAGACTCGATCGTCGGTATCCCAATACCTCGTTCAATCTCGTTACCGGCAAGTCACTTTACTCGTACCGTAATGCATGATCCCGTGATCAACCACTTGGTCACATTGAGCTCATTATTATGATGCATTACCGAGTGGGCCCAGAGATTACCTCTCCGTCATACGAAGTGACAAATCCCAGTCTCGATTCGTGCCAACCCAACAGACACTCGGAGATACCTGTAGTGTACCTTTATAGTCACCCAGTTACGTTGTGACGTTTGGCACACCCAAAGCACTCCTACGGTATCCGGGAGTTGCACAATCTCATGGTCTAAGGAAATGATACTTGACATTCGGAAAAGCTACAGCAAACGAACTACACGATCTTTGAGCTATGCTTAGGATTGGGTCTTGTCCATCACATCATTCTCCTAATGATGTGATCCCGTTATCAATGACATCCAATGTCCATAGTCAGGAAACCATGACTATCTTTTGATCAACGCATGACTATCTTTTGATCAACGAGCTAGTCAACTAGAGGCTCACTAGGGACGTGTTGTGGTCTATGTATTCACACATGTATTACGGTTTCCGGATAACACAATTGTAGCATGAACAATAGACAATTATCATGAACAAAGAAATATAATAATAACCATTTTATTATTGCCTCTAGGGCATATTTCCAATAGTCTCCCACTTGCACTAGAGTCAATAGTCTAGTTACATTGTGATGAATCGAACACCCATGCAGTTCTGGTGTTGATCATGTTTTGCTCTAGGGAGAGGTTTAGTCAACGGATCTGCCACATTCAGGTCCGTATGTACTTTACAAATCTCTGTCTCCATTTTGAACACTTTCACGAATGGAGTTGAAGCAACGCTTGATATGCCTGGTCTTCCTGTGAAACCTGGGCTCCTTGGCAAGGGCAATAGCTCCAGTGTTGTCACAGAAGAGAGTCATCGGGCCCGACGCATTGGGTATGACTCCTAGGTCGGTAATGAACTCCTTCACCCAGACTGCTTCTTGTGCTGCCTCCGAGGCCGCCATGTACTCCGCTTCACATGTAGATCCCGCCACAACGCTTTGCTTGCAACTACACCAGCTTACCGCCCCACCATTCAAAATATACACGTATCCGGTTTGTGACTTAGAGTCATCCAGATCTGTGTCGAAGCTAGCATCGACGTAACCTTTTACGACGAGCTCTTCGTCACCTCCATAAACGAGAAACATATCCTTAGTCCTTTTCAGGTACTTCAGGAAATTCTTGACCGCTGTTCAGTGTTCCATGCCGGGATTACTTTGGTGCCTTCCTACCAAACTTACGACAAGGTTTACATCAGGTCTGGTACACAGCATAGCATACATGATAGACCCTATGGCCGAGGCATAGGGGACGACACTCATATTTTCTCTATCTTCTGCCGTGGTCGGGCATTGAGCCGTGCTCAATCTCGTACCTTGCAATACAGGCAAGAACCCCTTCTTTGACTGATCCATTTTGAACTTCTTCAATATCTTGTCAAGGTACGTACTCTGTGAAAGACCAATGAGGCGTCTCGATCTATCTCTATAGATCTTGATGCCTAATATATAAGCAGGTTCTCCAAGGTCCTTCATTGAAAAACACTTGTTCAAGTAGGCCTTTATGCTTTCCAAGAATTCTATATCATTTCCCATCAACAGTATGTCATCCACATACAATATGAGAAATGCTACAGAGCTCCCACTCAGTTTCTTGTAAATGCAGGCTTCTCCATAAGTCCGCGTAAACCCAAACGCTTTGATCATCTCATCAAAACGAATGGTCCAACTCCGAGATGCTTGCACCAGCCCATAAATCGAGCGTTGGAGCTTGCACACCTTGTCAGCATTCTTAGGATCGACAAAACCTTCCGGCTGCATCATATACAATTCTTCCTTAAGGAAACCATTAAGGAATGCCGTTTTGACGTCCATTTGCCATATCTCATAATCATAGAATGCGGCAATTGCTAACATGATTCAGACGGACTTCAGCTTCGCTACGGGTGAGAAAGTCTCATCGTAGTCAACCCCTTGAACTTGTCGATAACCTTTAGCGACAAGCCGATCTTTATAGATGGTTACGTTACCATCCGCGTTTGTCTTCTTCTTAAAGATCCATTTATTTTCTATGGCTCGCCGATCATCGGGCAAATCAGTCAAAGTCCATACTTCGTTTCCATACATGGATCCTATCTCGGATTTCATGGCTTCCAGCCATTTGTCGGAATCCGGGCCCGCCATCGCTTCTTCATAGTTCGAAGGTTCACCGTTGTCTAACAACATGATTTCCAGGAAAGGGTTGCCGTACCACTCTGGTGCGGAACGTGTCCTTGTGGACCTATGAAGTTCAGTAGCAACTTGCTCTGAAGTTTCATGATCATCATCATTAACTTCCTCTCTAGTCGGTGCAGGCACCTCAGGAACATTTTCTTGAGCTGCGCCACTTACCGGTTCAAGAGGTAATACCTCATCAAGTTCTAATTTCCTCCCACTTATTTCTTTCGAGAGAAACTCTTTTGCTAGAAAGGACCCATTCTTGGCAACAAAGATCTTGCCTTCGGATCTGAGGTAGAAGGTATACCCAATAGTTTCTTTAGGGTATCCTATGAAGATGCATTTTTCCGATTTGGATTCGAGCTTTTCAGGTTGAAGTTTCTTAAAATAAGCATCACATCCCCAAACTTTTAGAAACGACAGCTTAGGTTTCTTCCCAAACCATAATTCATACGGTGTCGTCTCAACGGATTTCGACGGAGCCCTATTTAAAGTGAATGCGGCAGTCTCTAAAGCATACCCCCAAAATGATAGCGGTAGATCAGTAAGAGACATCATAGATCGCACCATATCCAATAGAGTGCGATTACGACATTCGGACACACCATTACGCTGAGGTGTTCCAGGCGGCGTGAGTTGTGAAACTATTCCACATTTTCTTAAGTGTGTGCCAAATTCGTGACTCAAGTATTCTCCCCCACGATCTAATCGTAAGAACTTGATTTTCTTGTCACGTTGATTCTCAACCTCACTCTGAAATTCCTTGAACTTTTCAAAGGTCTCAGACTTGTGTTTCATTAAGTAGACATATCCATATCTACTCAAGTCATCAGTGAGGGTGAGAACATAACGATAGCCACCGCGAGCCTCAACACTCATTGGACCGCACACATTAGTATGTATGATTTCCAATAAGTTGGTTGCTCGCTCCATTGTTCCTGAGAACGGAGTCTTGGTCATTTTACCCATGAGGCATGGTTCGCACGTGTCAAATGATTCGTAATCAAGAGACTCTAAAAGTCCATTTGCATGGAGCTTCTTCATGCGTTTGACACCTATGTGACCAAGGCGGCAGTGCCACAAGTATGTGGGACTATCATTATCAACCTTACATCTTTTGGTATTCACACTATGAATATGTGTAACATTACGCTCGAGATTCATTAAGAATAAACCAGTCACCAGTGGAGCATGACCATAAAACATATCTCTCATATAAATAGAATAACCATTATTCTCGGATTTAAATGAGTAGCCATCTCGAATTAACGAGACCCTAATACAATGTTCATGCTCAAAGATGGCACTAACTAACAATTATTGAGGTTTAAAACTAATCCCGTAGGTAAATGTAGAGGTAGCGTGCCGATGGAGATCGCATCGACCTTGGAACCATTCCTAACGCGCATCGTCACCTCGTCCTTCGCCAGTCTCCGCTTATTCCGCAGCTCCTGCTTTGAGTTACAAATGTGAGCAACCGCACCGGTATCAAATACCCCGGAGCTACTACGAGTACTGGTAAGGTACACATCAATTACATGTACATCACATATACCTTTAGTGTTGCCGGCCTTCTTGTCCGCTAAGTATTTGGGGCAGTTCCGCTTCTAGTGACCACTTCCCTTGCAATAAAAACACCCAGTCTAGGGCTTGGTTCCATTCTTTGGCTTCTTCCCAGCAGCTTGCTTACCGGGAACGGAAACTCCCTTGCCGTCCTTCTTGAAGTTCTTCTTACCCTTGCCTTTCTTGAACTTAGTGGTTTTATTCACCATCAACACTTGATGTTCCTTTTTGATTTCCACCTCCGCTGATTTCAGCATTGAATATACCTCAGGAATGGTTTTTTCCATCCCCTGCATATTGAAGTTCATCACAAAGCTCTTGTAGCTCGGTGGAAGCGACTGAAGGATTTTGTCAATGACCGCGTCATCCGGGAGATTAACTCCCAGCTGAGTCAAGCGGTTATGCAACCCAGACATTTTGAGTATTGTGCTCACTGACAGAACTATTTTCCTCCTTCTTATAGCTGAAGAACTTGTCGGAGACTTCATATCTCTCGTCCCGGGCATGAGCTTGGAAAACCATTTTCAGCTCTTCGAACATCTCATATGCTCCATGTCTCTCAAAACGCTTTTGGAGCCCTGGTTCTAAGCTGTAAAGCATGCCGCACTGAACGAGGGAGTAATCATCAGCACGTGACTGCCAAGCGTTCATAACATCTTGGTTCTCTGGGTCAGGTGCGTCACCTAGCGGTGCTTCTAGGACATAATCTTTCTTGGCAGCTATGAGGATGATCCTCAGGTTCCGGACCCAGTCCGTATAGTTGCTGCCATCGTCTTTCAGCTTGGTTTTCTCTAGGAACGCGTTGAAGTTGAGGACAACATGGGCCATTTGATCTACAAGACATATTGTAAAGATTTTAGACTAAGTTCATGATAATTAAGTTCATCTAATCAAATTATTCAATGAACTCCCACTCAGATAGACATCCCTCCAGTCATCTAAGTGAAACATGATCCGAGTTAACTAGGCCGTGTCCGATCATCACGTGAGACGGACTAGTCAACATCGGTGAACATCTTCATGTTGATCGTATCTTCTATACGACTCATGCTCGACCTTTCGGTCTTCTGTGTTCCGAGGCCATGTCTGTACATGCTAGGCTCGTCAAGTCAACCTAAGTGTATTGCGTGTGTAAATCTGGCTTACACCCGTTGTATTCGAACGTTAGAATCTATCACACCCGATCATCACGTGGTGCTTCGAAACAACGAACCTTCGCAACGGTGCACAGTTAGGGGGAACACTTTCTTGAAATTATTACGAGGGATCATCTTATTTAAGCTACCGTCGTTCTAAGCAAATAAGATGTAAAACATGATAAACATCACATGCAATCAAATAGTGACATGATATGGCCAATATCATTTGCTCCTTTTGATCTCCATCTTCGGGGCTCCATGATCATCGTTGTCACCGGCATGACACCATGATCTCCATCATTGTGTCTTCTTGAAGTTGTCTCGTCATATATTACTTCTACTACTATGGCTAACGCTTTAGCAATAAAGTAAAGTAATTACATGACGTTTATGTTGACACGCAGGTCATAAATAAATAAAGACAACTCCTATGGCTCCTGCCGGTTGTCATACTCATCGACATGCAAGTCGTGATTCCTATTACAAGAACATGATCAATCTCATACATCACATATATCATTCATCACATCCTTTTGGCCATATCACATCACAAAACACTTGCTGCAAAAACAAGTTAGACGTCCTCTAATTGTTGTTGCAAGTTTTTACGTGGCTGCTATAGGTTTCTAGCAAGAACGTTTCTTACCTACGCCAAAACCACAACGTGAATTGCCAATTTCTATTTACCCTTCATAAGGACCCTGTTCATCGAATCCGATCCGACTAAAGTGGGAGAGACAGACACCCGCCAGCCACCTTATGCAACTAGTGCATGTCAGTCGGTGGAACCAGTCTCACGTAAGCGTACGTGTAAGGTCGGTCCGGGCCGCTTCATCCCACAATGCCGCCGAATCAAGATAAGACTAGTAACGGCAAGATAATTGACAATATCGACGCCCACAACTACTTTGTGTTCTACTCGTGCATAGAAACTACGCATAGACCTAGCTCATGATGCCACTGTTGGGGAACGTAGCAGAATTTTAAAATTTTCTATGCATCACCAAGATCAATCTATGGAGTCACCTAGCAACGAGGTAGATAGGAGTGCATCTACATACCCTTGTAGATCGCGCGCGGAAGCGTTCAAGAGAACGGAGTTGATGGAGTCGTACTCGTCATGATCCAAATCACCGATGACCAAGTGCCGAACGGACAGCACCTCCGCGTTCAACACATGTACGGCTGGGAAGACGTCTCCTCCTTCTTGATCCAGCAAGGGGGAAGGAGAGGTTGATGAAGATCCAGCAGCACGACGGCGTGGTGGTGGATGCAGCAGGATCTCGGCAGGGCTTCGCCAAGCGCAAGCGGGTAGAAGAGGTGTTACGGAGCGAGAGGGAGGCACCAAGAGCAAGGGGTGCGGCTGCCCTCCCTCCCCCCTTTATATAGGGGCCTTGGGGGGGCGCCGGCCCTAGGGAGATGGATCTCCAAGGGGGCGGCGGCCAAGGGGTGGCTTCCCCCCCCCCAAGCCAAGTGGGGGGCGCCCCCACCCCTAGGGTTTCCCAACCCTAGGCACAGGGGAGGCCCAAGGGGGGGGGCGCACCAGCCCACTAGGGGCTGGTTCCCCTCCCAATTCAGCCCATGGGGCCCTCTGGGATAGGTGGCCCCACCCGGTGGTTCCCCGGGACCCTTCCGGTGGTCCCGGTACAATACCGGTGACCCCCGAAACCTTCCCGATGGCCAAAACTGGACTTCCTATATATAAATCTTTACCTTCGGACCATTCCAGAACTCCTCGTGACGTCCGGGATCTCATCCGGGACTCCGACCAACTTTCGGGTTACTGCATACTAATATCTCTACAACCCTAGCGATACCGAACCTTAAGTGTGTAGACCCTACGGGTTCGGGAGACATGCAGACATGACCGAGACGACTCTCCGGTCAATAACCAACAGCGGGATCTGGATACCCATGTTGGCTCCCACATGCTCCACGATGATCTCATCGGATGAACCACGATGTCGAGGATTCAGTCAATCCGTATACAATTCCCTTTGTCAATCGGTACGTTACTTGCCCGAGACTCGGTCGTTGGTATCCCAATACCTCGTTCAATCTCGTTACCGGCAAGTCACTTTACTCGTGTCGTAATGCATGATCCCGTGATCAACCACTTGGTCACATTGAGCTCATAATGATGATGCATTACCGAGTGGGCCCAGAGATACCTCTCCGTCATATGGAGTGACAAATCCCAGTCTCGATTCGTGCCAACCCAACAGACACTTTCGGAGATACCTGTAGTGTACCTTTATAGTCACCCAGTTACGTTGTGACGTTTGGCACACCCAAGGCACTCCTACGGTACCCGGGAGTTGCACAATCTCATGGTCTAAGGAAATGATACTTGACATTCGGAAAAGCTACAGCAAACGAACTACACGATCTTTGAGCTATGCTTAGGATTGGGTCTTGTCCATCACATCATTCTCCTAATGATGTGATCCCGTTATCAATGACATCCAATGTCCATAGTCAGGAAACCATGACTATCTTTTGATCAACGAGCTAGTCAACTAGAGGCTCACTAGGGACATGTTGTGTTCTATGTATTCACACATGTATTACGGTTTCTGGATAACACAATTATAGCATGAACAATAGACAATTATCATGAACAAAGAAATATAATAATAACCATTTTATTATTGCCTCTAGGGCATATTTCCAACACGGCTCCATGGCGTCCTTGGTGATGCTCCTGTAGAAAAGGAAACGGGGGAGAGAGATGAGCAGAGAGAGAGGGGACGGTAGGAGCACGGAAGGCCAAGAAGAAGGGGCAACGAAGCTCATCTGTTGGTTCGGCGAGGTCCCCTGCTCGGCCGCTGCGCGCACGGGGACGAGAAGGAGCTGCTGGCTGGCTCGGGTTTGGATCGAGGACGCAAAGCGAGGAGGTGGTCGGAGATCTGGTTGGTGGAACGGGTCAGGAGGGGATCGAGGGGAGGAGGTGGTTGGCCCGGTGGATTTTTTGGATCGGGAGCGATCCCAAGGAAGAGAGAGGCGGCGGCGGGTGAGGTGATGTGATGGATGGGACAAGCCCCTAGGATCTAGGGTTAGACTGATATTTATATCAGATGAATTTAGGTTAGGTGCTAACTCGTCCCTCCGATCGTAATCGAACGATCGCGAATAAATAGCTAGGCATCCCAAATAAGAAAACGGAGACGTTTTGTAGATGTTGGGGATGATCCGGACACAACGGTGGCGACAGTCCGAGTCGGGTCCGGGACTGCTTTCCGAACGCGCACGCGAGGTGGGCCGCGGGCTGACGAGAGGGGTTAGGTAGGGCCTGAGGGTGTGTAGTGAAATGTGAAGACGGTCTAGGGAGGAAAAGAGAGGGAAAGTCCGGCAACAGTTTTCAGAGACCGAAAACGTCCGACGTTAGACCGGCTATACTGCCACTATAGTTATCCGTTGGGGCAACAGACGATATCCGAATGCGATGAAACTTGACAGGCGGTCTATCTACACGATAATAAGACCACACGACAACTTTCATCCGAATCCGAGAACATTTTCCGGCCATTTATAAAATAATATTTCGGACGTGCCGCGGGCGCGTGCAAGTGTGTCTAGGCTCAGAACGGATAACGGAAGGGACTGGGAGACCGGGACAGATGCAAGTTTTGAAAACATGATGATGCAATGCACATGATGACATGGCAAGATGCAACACGCAAGCAAATGACATGGCAACGACGGCGAATAACTGAAAGACACCTGGCGCAACTGTCTCGGGGCGTCACAACACTCCACCACTACGAGAGGATCTCGTCCCGAGATCTAGGATGGCACCGGGGAGAAGAAGGAAGAGGAAGAGGTAAAACTAAGTTGCTTCTTTGACAAACGAGTGAAACCAAAGAACCTTGCGAGGTTGAGCAAGTTGAAAGAAAGAATGCAACAGAGATGAACGAAGTTGAAAGCACTCCGTTAGGAAAAGGAACAAGGAAGAACAAATTCGGCAGCACTCCGGTTGAAAAGTGATATGAAACTTGATAAGATGAAAAGAAGTTGAGCTGAGGCACAACACTCCGGTTAAATGGATAAGCATGAAAAGATCATGATCTTGACAAATTGAGATGATGAGAGAAAAGCGAAACATCACAAAGCCTCCGGAACAAAAGATAGAACGGATTGAAAGTAACGAAGAAGAAAAACAACATCTTCTGCCTCGACTGAATTGGAAAACATCCTGAAGAGAAGGGTCGAATGGAATTGTTGGAAAACCAACAACGAAAAGAGTAAGCTTGTTGTGGGCTTATTTAAAACATCTCGAAATTATGAGGTGAAATTCTGCCACTAATGGAAGCAATAGATTGGATTGATATGAACAAGACGAGAAACTTATTTCACCGGGAGGATAGATGAAGAACTTGGGTCATTTGTGAGCACCATAAATAGCAAATGATCCTTAGGGAAAGCTTTATGTGAAATATAACCCAAGATAACTCCAACAAAACGATTGGTGGATTGAGAAGAGCTCATGCTTGAAGAGATTGATGGGTTTAACTATCTCATTCTTAACAACATGTGAATCATGAAACATGAACTCAAATTATCAAGAATGACATAATACCACCTCAAATGATACGGTAGAAAGAATTGTACTTCGGAATGCAAGAAGAGGAATACTTGAAGCTCCTCTGAAAAGAATCTTGATTAACACTTCAAGAAGGAATTAAATCCTTTATGAACCACCATGTAAAGCCTCCATGAAGAACTCCGGTAATAAAAGAATGATCAAACGAAAGGGAAAATTGAAAAGAACTCCGGGAGAAGCCTTGCAATGATTAGATGAAGCTTGGAAATGATATAACCGAGAAAACTTGGAACTCCGGAAAGAAAAGATAAAACATCTCGAACCGAGAATGTGATATGATGAACCACTCCGGAAAGAAGAAATTAGATCACTTGGATGAAACAAGAATAAGAATTATGTTATGCGTATCCTTCACCAATATAGATTGATGACAAGCAATGGATTTGGCATACTACTTAATCTCGTAGAAAGGATTAAGATAGATATGGCGCAAACTTGGGAAGATCTTCAACGAACCACCGGTAGAATTTGGAAAGCACGAATGCATTGACACTACTAGGGAAAACCTTATACACAGAATCTTAGCAGCAGAGCGGCATAAAAACAGGCGCTGCTACTAAGTAGGAGCAGCGCGGCTACGGAAAGCTCGCTACTGGTGCAAACTTAGCAGTAGCGCGTGACGCTTAAACCTTGCTGCTACAAAAATCCACCGACAGTACACAATGACATAAGTTTATCAGTAGCGCGGCGCCAGGGAGCTCGCTGCTGCTAATGCCATAGTAGCAGCGGGCTTTTTTGTCACCTCGCTGCTGCTAATTTTGAAATTGTGCATAGGGTTGGCCCGTTTAGCAGTAGCGTGTGACAGGAAAGCGCGCTGTTGCTACGCTCTTAGCAGCAGCGCGCTTTCTCTCCCGCGCTACTGCTAAGATGCAACACCCACCACCTTTTCCACCTGCCCCTCCCCATCTCCTCTCCTCCCTTTCCCCTACCTCCCACATCCTCCCTCTCTCACTCTTCTTCTCCCTCAATACTTCTCCCCCCATTACTCTCCCTCTTCTACCTACCTTTCTCTCTCTTCATTACTCCTAGCTATAACTACACCACCTCCATTAATTCATCTCCTTTCTCTTTTTCCTCCCCCCTCCACTAGTTGAAGTTGTCTCCTCCCAAATTAGCTAGCTAGGTAGATGTAGCATTTAGTTAAGTGACCTATTTGCCCCCTAACTAGATCTTTCTTTGTCAAGAAGAGCTTTGTGCACTTTTGACCTCCCTACATCATCATCTCCACCGTGTGCTCGATCTCGAGATAGAGGTGTGATTAATATTTCATGATTTTGCAAAATGGAAATATGTTTATGCATGTGTGTGTGATATTTTTATGGAAATTGTGTGTGTGGCATGAGTTGACGCCAAATTGTGCATTTGAGTTGCCTATGTTTTGCCAAGATGTCGATTTATTTCCGTTTCGGCAAATTTCGGGCAAACTCTAGATCTATATAAGTCCTATTTTTAAGGAAGGTCATGCCGAATTTTTGTATGACTTTGATGAATGCATGCATTTTTATAATTGATGTTTACTACACAACCTTCTTCTTGTAGACGTTGTTGGGCCTCCAAGTGCAGAGGTTTGTAGGACAATAGCAAATTTCCCTCAAGTGGATGACCTAAGGTTTATCAATCCCATGGGAGGCGTAGGATGAAGATGGTCTCTCTCAAGCAACCCTGCAACCAAATAACAAAGAGTCTCTTGTGTCCCCAACACACCCAATACAATGGTAAATTGTATAGGTGCACTAGTTCGGCGAAGACATGGTGATACAAGTGCAAAATAGAAATATAGGTTTTTTGTAAACTGAAAATATAAAAACAGCAAGGTAGCGAGTGGTAAAAGTGAGCGTAAACGGTATTGCAATGATAGGAAACAAGGCCTAGGGTTCATACTTTCACTAGTGCAAGTTCTCTCAACAATAATAACATAGATAGATCATATAACGAGCCCTCAACATGCAACAAAGAGTCACTCCGAAGCCACTAATAGCGGAGAACAAACGTAGAGATTATGGTAGGGTACGAAACCACCTCAAAGTTATTCTTTCAAATCAATCCGTTGGGCTATTCCTATAAGTGTCACAAACAACCCTGGAGTTTTTACTAGAATAACACCTTAAGATACAAATCAACCAAAACCCTAATGTCACCTAGATACTCCATTGTCACCTCAAGTATCCGTGGGCATGATTATACGATATGCATCACACAATCTCAGATTTATCCAACCAACATAAAAGTACTTCAAATAGTGCCCCAAAGTTTCTACTGGAGAATCAAGAACGTGTGCCAACCCCTATGCATAGGTTCATGGGCGGAACCCGCAAGTTGGTCAACCAAACATACATCAAGTGGCACGTGATATCCCATTGTCACCACAGATAAGCACGACAAGACATACATCAAGTGTTCATAAAAGACTCAATCCGATAAGATAACTTCAAAGGGGAAACTCAATTCATCACAAGAGAGTAGAGGGGGAGAAGAAACATAAGATCCAACTACAATAGCAAAGCTCGGGATACATCAAGATCGTGCCATAGATGGAACACGAGAGAGAACACGAGAGAGAGAGATCAAACACATAGCTACTGGTACATACCCTCAGCCCCGAGGGTGAACTACTCCCTCCTCATCATGGATAGCGCCGGGATGATGAAGATGGCCACCGGAGATGGATCCCCCCTCCGACAGGGTACCGGAAAGGGTCTAGATTGGTTTTTCTGGCTACAGAGGCTTCTGGCGGCAGAACTCCCGATCTAATCTACGTTCTAGAAGTTTTAGGATACGTGGGTATATATGGGTGAAAGGAGTTCGTCGGTGGAGCTCCGAGGGGCCCACGAGGCAGGGGGCGCCCTCCACCCTCGTGACCTCCCCGGAAACTTCTTGGAGTAGGGTCCAAGTCTCCTGGATCACGTTCGGTGAGAAGATCATGTTCCCGAAGGTTTCATTCCATTTGGACTCCGTTTGATATTCTGTTTCCTCGAAATACTGAAATAGGCAAAAAACAACAATTCTGGGCTGGGCCTCCGGTTAATAGGTTAGTCCCAAAAATAATATAAAAGTGGAAAATAAAGCCCAATATAGTCCAAAACAGTAGATAAAGTAGCATGGAGCAATCAAAAATTATAGATACGTTGGAGACGTATCAGGCATCCCCAAGCTTAATTCCTGCTCGTCCTCGAGTAGGTAAATGATAAAAAGAGAATTTTTGATGCGGAGTGATACTTTGGCATAATTTCAATGTAAATCTTCTTAATCCTGGTATGAATATTCAGATCCGAAAGGTTCAAGACAAAAGTTCATATTGACATAAAAATGATAATACTTCAAGCATACTAATTAAACAATTATGTCATCTCAAAATAACATGGCCAAAGGAAGTTCATCCCTACAAAATCATATAGTTAGGCTATGCTTCATTTTCGTCACACAAAGATGTTCCCAACTTCTATACCCCCGATGACAAGCCAAGCAATTGTTTCATGCTCAAATAATCTCAAAGTTTTTCAACCTTCACGCAATACATGAGCGCGAGCCATGGACATAGCACTATGGGTGGTATAGAATATGATGATGGGGATTGTGTGGAGAAGACAAAAAAGGAGAAAGTCTCACATCAACGAGGCTAATCAATGAGCTATGGAGATGCCCATCAATTGATGTTAATGCAAGGAGTAGGGATTACCATGCAACGGATGCACTAGAGCTAAGAATGCTCAACAAAAGAAAACTAGTGGGTGTGCATCCAACTTGCTTGCTCATGAAGACCTAGGGCATTTTGAGGAAGCCCATCGTTGGAATATACAAGCCAAGTTCTATAATGAAAAATTCCCACTAGTATGAACAAGACAACTTATGAGACTCACTATATGAAAATCATGGTGCTACTTTGAAGCACAATATATGAGACTCACTACATGAAGAACAAGGTGCTACTTTAAAGCACAAGTGTGGAAAAAGAGATAGTACCATTGCCCTTTTTATTTTCTTTTTTTTGGGCCTTTCTTTTTTTTTGGCCTTTCTCTCCTTTTTTTTGATTGGGCAATGCTCTAATAATGATGATCATCACACTTCTATTGATTACAACATAATGATTACAACTCGATACTAGAACAAGATATGACTCTATATGAATGCCTCCGGCGGTGTACCGGGATGGTGCAATGAATCAAGAGTGACATGTATGAAAAATAATGCATGGTGGCTTTGCCAGAAATACGATGTCAACTACAAGATCATGCAATGGCAATATGACAAAAGTAAAGCATGTCATGATGATGATGATGGTGGAAGTTGCATGGCAATATATCTCGGAATGGCTATGGAAATGCCATGACAGGTAGGTATGGTGGCTGTTTTGAGGAAGATATAGAGAGGTTTATGTGTGAAAGAGCGTATCATATCACGGGGTTTGGATGCACCGACGAAGTATGCACCAACTCTCAATGTGAGAAAGGGAAATGCACGGTACCGAAGAGGCTAGCAAATGGCGGAAAGGTAAAAGTGCGTATAATCCATGGACTCAACATTAGTCAAAAGAACTCATATACTTATTGCAAAAATTTAGAAGTCATCAAAAATCAAGTACTACGCGCATGCTCCTAGGGGGATAGATTGGTAGGAAAAGACCATCGCTCGTCCCCGACCGCCACTCATAAGGATGCACAAGCCAGGTACACTTCATGCTTCAAATTTGTTACACAACTTTAACCATACGTGCATGCTACGGGACTTGCTAACTTCAACACAAGTATTGTTCAAATTCACAACTACTCAACTAGCACGACTATGATATTATCACCTCCATATCTCAAAACAATTATCAAGCATCAAACTTATCTTAGTATTCAACCCACTAAAAAGAAAGTTTCACATATCTTGAATACCAAGTATATTAACATTAAGCAAATTACCATGCTATTAACGACTCTCAAAATAATCTAAGTGAAGCATGAGAGATCAAGTTCCTTTAAAACAAACCACCACCATTCTCTAAAAGATCTAAGTGAAGCACTAGAGCAAAAATTATCACGCTCAAAAAAATATAAGTGAAGCACATAGAGTAAACTAACAAGTTTCAATTCATACATGGCTCTCTCAAAAGGTGTGTACAGCAAGGATGATTGTGGTAGACTAACAAGCAAAGACACAAATAATACAAGACGCTCCAAGCAAAACACATATCATGTGGTGAATAAAAATATAGCTCCAAGTAAATTACCGATGGAAGTGGACAAAAGAGGGGATGCCTTCCGGGGCATCCCCAAGCTTTGACTCTTTGGTGTCCTTGGATTATCTTGGGGGTGCCATGGGAATCCCCAAGCTTAGGCTCTTGCCACTCCTTGTTCCATAATCCATCAAAAGAATTCACCCAAAACTTGAAAACTTCACAACACAAAACTCAATAGAAATCTCGTGAGCTCCGTTAGAGAAAGAAAACAAAAGACTACTTTAAGGTACTGTAGTGAACTTGTTCTTTATTTATATTGGTGTTAAACCTACTGTATTCCAACTTATCTATGGTTTATAAACTATTTTACTAGCCATAGATTCATCAAAATAAGTAAACAACACATGAAAAACAGAATCTGTCAAAAACAGAACAGTCTGTAGTAATCTGGATCAAACGTATACTTCTGGAAGTCATAAAATTCTAAAATAAATTTCTAGACCTGAGGAATTTATCTATTAATCATCTCCAAAAATAATTAACTAAATATAACTCTCCAAATAAAAATGGCAGCAGTTCTCGTGAGCGCTAAAGTTTCTGTTTTTGACAGCATGATCAACAAGACTTCCCCCAAGTCTTCCCAAAGGTTCTACTTGGCACAAACACTAACTAAAAGCATAAAAGCACATCTAAACAGAGGATAGATGAATTATTTATTACTAAACAGGAATAAAAATAAAGTTGGGTTGCCTCCCAACAAGCGCTATCGTTTAACGCCCCTAGCTAGGCATGATGATTTCAACGATGCTCACATAAAAAGATAAGAATTGTAATATAAAGAGAGCATCATGAAGAATATGACTAGCACATTTAATTCTAACCCACTTCCTATGCATAGGGATTTTGTGAGCAAACAACTTATGAGAACAATAATCAACTAGCATAGGAGGGTAACACAAGCATAGCTTCAAAAATTTAAGCACATAGAGAGGAAACTTGATATTATTGCAATTCCTACAAGCATATATTCCTCCCTCATAATAATTTTCAGTAGCATCATGAATGAATTCAACAATATAACCAGCACCTAAAGCATTCTTTTCATGATCTACAAGCATAGAAAATTTACTACTCTCCACATAAGCAAAATTCTTCTCATGAATAATAGTGGGAGCAAACTCAAAAAAATAGCTATCATGTGATTGAAAATTAAGATCAAGATGACAAGTTTCATGGTTATCATTATTCTTTATAGCATACGTGTCATCACAATAATCATCATAGATAGGACGCATTCTTTCATCATAGTAAATTTGCTCATCAAAGCTTGGGGGACAAAAAATATCATCTTCATCAAACATAGCTTCCCCAAGCTTGTGGCTTTGCATATCATTAGCATCATGGATATTCAAGGAATTCATACTAACAACATTGCAATCATGCTCATCATTCACATATTTAGTGCCAAACAATTTAGAGATTTCTTCTTCTAGCACTTGAGCACAATTATCCTTTCCATCATACTCACGAAAGATATTAAAAAGGTGAAGCGTATGAGACAAACTCAATTCCATTTTTTTGGTAGTTTTCTTTTATAAACTAGACTAGTGCTAAAATAAGAAACATAAAGATTCGATTGCAAGATCTAAAGATATACCTTCACTTACCTAGCCTCCCCGGCAACGGCGCCAGAAAAGAGCTTGATGTCTACTACACAACCTTCTTCTTGTAGACGTTGTTGGGCCTCCAAGTGCAGAGGTTTGTAGGACAGTAGCAAATTTCCCTCAAGTGGATGACCTAAGGTTTATCAATCCAAGGAGGCATAGGATGAAGATGGTCTCTCTCAAGCAACCCTGCAACCAAATAACAAAGAGTCTCTTGTGTCCCCAACACACCCAATACAATGGTAAATTGTATAGGTGCACTAATTCGGCGAAGAGATGGTGATACAAGTGGTATATGGATAGTAGATAATGGTATTTGTAATCTGAAAATATAAAAACAGCAAGGTAACAAATGATAAAAGTGAGCGTAAACGGTATTGCAATGATAGGAAATAAGGCCTAGGGTTCATACTTTCACTAGTGCAAATTCTCTCAACAATAATAACATAGATAGATCATATAACGAGCCCTCAACATGCAACAAAGAGTCACTCCGAAGCCACTAATAGCGGAGAACAAACGTAGAGATTATGGTAGGGTACGAAACCACCTCAAAGTTATTCTTTCAAACCAATCCGTTGGGCTATTCCTATACGTGTCACAAACAACCCTGGAGTTTTTACTAGAATAACACCTTAAGATACAAATCAACCAAAACCCTAATGTCACCTAGATACTCCATTGTCACCTCAAGTATCCATGGGCATGATTATACGATATACATCACACAATCTCAGATTTATCCAACCAACATAAAAGTACTTCAAATAGTGCCCCAAAGTTTCTACCGGAGAATCAAGAACGTGTGCCAACCCCTATGCATAGGTTCATGGGCGGAACCCGCAAGTAGGTCACCAAAACATACATCAAGTGGCACGTGATATCCCATTGTCACCACAGATAAGCACGGCAAGACATACATCAAGTGTTCATAAAAGACTCAATCCGATAAGATAACTTCAAAGGGGAAACTCAATTCATCACAAGAGAGTAGAGGGGGAGAAGAAACATAAGATCCAACTACAATAGCAAAGCTCGGGATACATCAAGATCGTGCCATAGATGGAACACGAGAGAGAACACGAGAGAGAGAGATCAAACACATAGCTACTGGTACATACCCCCAGCCCCGAGGGTGAACTACTCCCTCCTCGTCATGGATAGCGCCGGGATGATGAAGATGGCCACCGGAGATGGATCCCCCCTCCGACAGGGTACCGAAAAGGGTCTAGATTGGTTTTTGTGGCTACAGAGGCTTCTGGCGGCAGAACTCCCGATCTAATCTGCGTTTTGGAAGTTTTAGGATACGTGGGTATATAGGGTGAAAGGAGTACGTCGGTGGAGCTCCGAGGGGCCCACGAGGCAGGGGGCGCGCCCAGGGGGGCGCCCTCCACCCTCGTGACCTCCCCGGAAACTTCTTGGAGTAGGGTCCAAGTCTCCTGGATCACGTTCGGTGAGAAGATCACGTTCCTGAAGGTTTCATTCCATTTGGACTCCGTTTGATATTCTGTTTCCTCGAAATACTGAAATAGGCAAAAAAAACAGCAATTCTGGGCTGGGCCTCCGGTTAATAGGTTAGTCCCAAAAATAATATAAAAGTGGAAAATAAAGCCCAATATAGTCCAAAATAGTAGATAACGTAGCATGGAGCAATCAAAAATTATAGATACGTTGGAGACATATCAATAATCAATTTGTTTATTATTACCGTGCAGAGTTGACGATGGTCAGTGGAACGATGGTGGACAGGTGGTTGCGGTCGGCGGTGCAGGACATGAAGGAAAATAACCTGACAAAGGTTTTATGTCCGTGTCGAGAATGCAAAGGAATAGTTTGGCTTGACCCCCATGTCGATGGTCGTGTCGAAGCGCACCTGCTCATGACTGGTTTCATGGATGGCTATACTCGGTGGATAACTGAAGATGAGGATGACGATGTTGAGGATGCCGACGGGGCAGGCAATGATGACATGGGGCAAGACGAAGAGATGATCGATAATGGCAGCGGGGAAGAGGCCGGACATGGCGGCGGAGAAGGGGCCGGACATGGCGGCGGAGAGAACAACATGGACTCCACGCAGCAGAGTTCATCGGTACTAAGTTCAATCGTGCGGGACCCTCATGTTCAAGCATTGCTTCGCAAGGAGACGAGTACTGAGAGAGCTGCTTCTAGAGAGGAGGCTAAGCTGGAGCGACTGGTGGTAGACTCGAACACTCCATTGTATGATGGTTGCAATCCTGAGGTGACCCGCTTGAGTTTCACGCTCCAACTGCTGAAGACGAAGGCTAAAAACAAATGGACCGACACTAGCCTCGATGAGCATCTCAAGTACCTAAAGGATGTTCTTCCCGAGGGTAATCTATGTCCTAGTAGTGTTGATGAGGCCAAGAAGATCGTGTGTCCTCTTGATCTGCCACAGTTAGATACCATGCATGCATCAATGATTGCATAATTTATCGGAAGGAGCACGCGGAAAAAACAAGTTGTCCAGTGTGCAATGCTTCTCGATACAAGAAGGCCGGGAAGAAATGTCCCCAGAAAGTGGTATGGTACTTACCGATCACTCCCCGTCTCCAGAGGTATTTTGTAGATCCCAAGGAAGCAAAGCTAATGCGCTGGCACACGGAGAGGAAGAAGCCCGACGATGGAGATGATCCGAAGCTGATACACGTGAAGGATGGAAGCCAGTGGAGAGCGTTGAACAACTTCTATCGGTATTTTGAATGTGATGCAAGGAACATCATGCTCGGCGCATGTACCGATGGCATGAATCCGTTTGGCAACCAGAGCACCAACCATAGCACATGGCCCGTGTTTGTATGGATGTACAACCTCCCCCCTGGTTGTGCATGAAATCAAAGTACATTCACATGAGCATGCTTATTCAAGGGCCGAAACAACCAGGAAATAATATTAATTTGTATCTGGGGCTACTTCAGGAGGAGTTAGACATGTTATGGCAAACACCGGCCAAGACATGGGACGCCAGCAAAGGCGAGTATTTCAACATGAGAGCCACGCTGATCACGACAGTGCACGACTATCTCGGTTACGGATATGTGGCAGGCCAGGTGTGCCATGGATATTGCGGATGCACGCGGTGCATGGATGATACGATGTCTCAGCAGCTAGCGTCAAGGAAAGATGGCGGGTCTGGGAAAATCGTGTACATGGGGCATCGAAGATGGCTCAAACAGGACGACCCGTGGAGAAACCGTGGAGATCTATTCAATGGTCACGCTGAGCATTGAGGACCTCCATGTAAGCGGAGCGGTGCCGAAATCGATGAGTTGTTGAAAAACTAGAAGGAGTGCCCCGCGCCGGGAAAGACGATGAGAAAGGCGCCGGAGCCGCTGCTGAAGGTATGGAAGACGAGGTCTGTGTTCTGGGACTTGGAGTACTGGCACAAACTCGATACACCTCATTGCCTTGATCAAATGCATATCTGTAAGAATGTCCTTGAGAGCTTGCTCGCAACACTGATGAACATGCCGGATAAGACCAAGGATGGGCCGAAGGCAAGAAAAGACTTGCAAGATTTGAAAATCAGGGAAGATCTGCACATGCCGCCCCGTAAAATGTCAAACGAGACAGAGACGGAGACAGAGGCACGGGAGAAGAAGGGCAAGAAAATAAAGAATGAGGATTATTGCCCCCCTTCTTGCTTCACCTTAAGTCAGGCTGAGATCAATCAAATCTTTAAGTGCCTTACCGGAGTCAAAGTTAGTTCCGGTTACTGTGGCAAGATAAGTAGATATCTAGACACGGACAAGAAAAGGTTCAGCGGGATGAAGTCTCATGACTGTCATGTGATGATGACGCAGATATTACCTGTTGCCCTTAGAGGGATAATGGACAAGCACGTCCGTGACATGCTTATTGGTCTCTGCAACTTTTTCGACATCATCTCTCGAAAGTCGATCAGTGTGAAGCAGCTCCAAAGGCTACAAGAAGAGATCGTTGTGATACTGAATGAGCTTGAGATGTACTTCCTGCCCGCGTTCTTTGACGTGACGGTGCATCTGTGTGTCCATATTGTGGATGTCATAATAGACCTGGGGCCGTCATTCCTGCACAACATGATGCCGTTTGAGAGGATGAATGGGATCATCAAAGGATTCATTCGTAACATGTCCCGTTCGGATGGAAGCATCGTCCAGGGCTATTTGACACAAGAGTGCATCTCTTTCTGTGAGAATTTTCTATATGGCGCAGACCAGCCGCCTGGTGTTAGTGTTGGTTTGCCCGTTAACAAGCACAATGGGAGGCTTGAAGGAGAAGGTCACTGCAACGGTCGCAGGGAACTGCACGTGGCATACTCAGATCGACGCAGCGACTTTGACAGAGCAAACTTGGTAGTGCTACAACACCTAGACGAGGTAGAACCTTTCGTGGCACTGCACAAAGAAATTATCGCAAAGAAGTATCGTGACCGGGGGGTATGCAGGACGGACGCCGAAGTTACTAGAGAGCACAACTCCACTTTCCTGCATTGGTTCAAAGAGCATATTATTGCTAATCCCCCGGAGGAGGGCTCTAAGGACGGATTGCTCATATACGCCTTAGCACATGACCCCTCGCCCAACCTCGTAACCTATCAGGCATATGATATCAACGGATACACATTCTACACGGAGGCCAAAGATATGGACAGTGATGAATATCAGAACTCAGGGTGATGATGGAATGCATGACCGGCAGCGACAACGGCGCAACTGAACGATTTTATGGAAGGATCGAGGAGATCTGGGAGCTTGACTACTCTGGACTGCACAACACGACGATGTTCTGTGTCAGATGGGCTAAGAATGTCGAAAGAGAAAGCCGGATTTTCACTACCATGACTATACCCGACGCCAAGAGCGCTACCGTGAACGCTATCGCAAAAAATGAGCCATGGGTACACGCTAAGCACGTGACACAATGCTTCTTCATAACCGACCCATGCAATCCCAGTCGTGTTATTGTGAGGAAAGGCAAAAGAAACATCATTGGAATGGATGGAGTCGCCAACGAGGAAGACTATGATCAGTATGGCAACCCAATGAGGGAAGATGACGATGATGATGAAGTATACGTCAAAAGAAGAATCAATACTACATTACCAAAGAAAAATCGTACTCCATGGAAAAGGCAAAGTCACAATGAGGGGCTTAATTATTCTTCGACGAACAAGAAGGGAAAGAAGCTGACTCAAAAACGAAAACGTCAGCGCTGAGGAATCGGTCAAATGATGTAATATATATATGTTCCTATTTTGTATACACACTTAATTAGCCATTATTATGCATGGGTCCAATGATGTAATATATATATGTTCCTATTTTGTATACACACTTAACCATTATTATGCAAGGGTCCAATGATGTAATATATATGTTCCTATTATGCTGAGGAAAAGAAAAAAGGGAAACTGGTTATAGCAGTAGCGCTTTAGTGAAAAAGAGCTACAGCTAGTCAAGGTAGCAGTAGCGGTTTCTGCAGAAAATCGCTATAGCTGCTCGTAATAGTAGTAGCGCGTTTCGTGTAAACGCGCTACTCCTACGTCCACTTAACCCAAAATTCTCCCTCTCCCTGCTTCATCCCGCCTCTTTTCCCCCAAATCCCCACTCTCTCTTCCCCGGCCCCGTCGCACCGCCGCGCCCGCCCCCGACCCCGCCGCCCCCGATCTCGGCGCGCTCGCCCCCGACCCCGCCACCCCCGACCCAGGCGCGCTCGCCCCCGGCGCCGGCGCTCGCCCCCGACCCGTCGGCCCTCGCCTCCCTCCTCTGCTTCCTCCCCTCCCAACCTCGGCCGTCGTCGGGCCTGCCTCCTCGCCCTGCACCCTCTGTAAACCACCCCCCCTCTCTCTCTCTGCTAGCTAGGGTTAATTTACTTAGGTTTTAGTTATGTTAATTAGGGTATCTATTTAGTTATGAATTTAGATAGGTTTCAAAATTTGCTGAATTTATATGCAAATTTGAACTGGACATGTGATATGTGGATATGTCATGTTTTGGACATGTCATGTTTTGGTAAATGATCCGAGTTGCCTATGTTACGCCGGAATGTTGATTCATTTCCGTTCCGGTGAATTTCAGGCGCTCGATATGTCCATTTTTTAGCAAAGGTCATGCCGAAATTGTCCTCGTGCCTTATCATCCAAAGTAAGTCAGTTTCGAACAACCCTTTCATACATTTCAATCATTCCTTCTCTCTCTATGGGGAATAATTTGAGGTGTCTTTTCCCCGCAGCAACGGGTGCGCCGTCGTTATCATTCTTTATCTGCAAGTCTCCTGCACCGTGTATTTTGACCCTTCCAGAGACTACGAGAAAAAAGACTACACCCACATAATGAATATTCTAGATGATGCTCTCCAAGGCTTCAGCTTTAGAGGTGGCCACATGAAGATCAGGAAACAAAGGAACAAGAAGATGGGTTTCGCGCATAAAACTAACTTCTCCTGCATCCAAGTCCCAAAACCAAGCAAGAAGGATGGATTTTACATCCTCCATCTCATGATTCAGTTCAACATGGATCACCAAAAGCTTCGCATGAGAAGCAGAAATGATGATCATATCCACAAGTGGCTAGAATCTCATGGAGAAGCGGATTATAAACTTAGAGATGACTTCTTTCGCATCCAAAGCGACATTGCGACGATCATCATGAAAGAAGTCGTCGATGAGAAGGGGATGTTCCACCACGGCCCTATATCGCGAGCTGACGTCCGAACTCGCATAGGCATGCAACGTCTAGACCTCACGCCGTTCAAGAAGCTAGGGTCCATCCTCGATGATATGGAAGGATGAAACTTCTAGTGATTTATGATGCCGATGATGATGATATGTGTCGGTTGAACTTGTATACTATTTGTAGCGATGCAACTTTGTGATGTCCACGATCCCTGCCGAACTTGCGTAACGCTACTTTGTTAGTTTGCGTACGATGACCTGCGTACCTCTAGTTACTTAATTTGCGTATTGTATGTTGCATCTAGTTGCTAACCCTTTCTTTTTCGGTGTTCTCTAGTATATTTTGTTGCATATATATGATTGTACATCCTCTTCATGAACATGCATCTCTAACAGGTACCTAGTTTCTTGATGGCGAGATGGAACTTCTATGTCATGTACAAAGGGAAGGTTCCGGGGGTGTACAACGAGTGGCATGAGTGTCAGGCGCAAGTGAATGGGTTCTCGGACGCCAGCCATAAAGGCTTCAAAAGCAGACAAGAAGGAGAAGCTAGTTACTTGAGGTTCACGCTAGCCCGAGAGAGGACTCGTAACCGCCACCTCATGTATTGCATAGTTCTGCTCTCACTCATAGTGATAGCTCTTCTCGCGTATACCTTTGTTTAGATGGATGACATTGTAGTTGCAAGTATTCGAGACTTGCATGTATCGCTATTTTCGAGATGATGACAAGATACCACTTTGTGTTGGATGATGATTATGACGAGACTATTTGTATGTATATGCTATGATTACATTTGTGGTCTCGCAGGCATTTGTATGTGTATCATGATGACATTTGTATGTGCTAAAGATTCTTCTATAAAGCCTGTTCAAATACAAAACAAATATGCCGGAAAAAAACAAAAACTACTAAAATTAGCAGTAGCGAGTGGAGAAAAGTTAGCAGCAGCGCGGTTGTAGCAGTGGCGCGCACAGGGGAAGCGCGCTATAGCTATTAGCAGCAGCAAGGTTCCTTTAAGAGCGCTGCTGCAACACTTGTGTAGCAGTAGCGCGGGTGGACCAGCGCTACTGCTATACGTTAGCTGTAGCGCCTTATTAGTAGCGCCGGCCCCCGCGCTACTAAAAGGCCGAAAACCCGCGCTGCTGCTAGGTTTTCCCTAGTAGTGTGATATGATAAACGAAGGAAGAAGAAATCATGAGCGAACCACCGTAAGAATTGAACATGAAAATAGCAAAAGCATAATACACCGGGAAGAATTTGGAAAACGAAAGATGATACCTAAGGGAATTTAGATACAAGTGAACGAAGAGATCACGAGCTGATTAGAGGATACTTGAATGAAGCACCGGTAAGATTTGGAGAATGATAGCTGAAGTCTAAGAATGAATAAGTCTTCTGAAATGATGGGCTCCAGAAAATCAAACTGAAAAGACTCCTGAATCGCTCCGGATGGGTGAAAAGAATTCTCACAATCAAAACAATTATGAGAGGATGGCGGTAAGCTAGCATCATGAATCTTCAAGAGAACGGATAAGGATTAGAGAGGAACTCTTCTTCGGTCTTCAAAATCCAAGAATGACGACGAAAAACACCACCAAGAATTGTTGAGGCACTCCGGAATGAAAAATTAGAAATGTTGAACTAATGATGAAAAGAATGTGACAGATCTTGGAGAAGGCATTTGACTGATGATAACTCATTATTATGTCAAACTTTGAAAATGAATTTGAGAGTAATTCCGGGAATATTAGAAGAGTCAGGTAAGATCCTAGGAAAAGACCTGTGGGTTAGGGCCCACTCAAAAGAAATACCGTTGAATGATTACTTGAAAGGGAGATTGCGCCGGTAGTTTTAAAATGGCTTGAATGAGATAACATCCTCGCAAAAGCTTGAACGAATTGAGAATGGAAACTTGAATCTTCTGAGATATCTTGAGCACTCCGGAACAATAGAATAGCAAGAAGTGAATGATTAAGAATTGCACCGGCATGAGAAAGCATTTGAAGCGAGGAAAAAGGGATATGATCAACAAAGCTTGAATTGAATCCACCAGAGGAGAAAGAGAACAAACAATGATGAACATGAAGGCTCCCTTAGTATCTTCCCGAGAATCACCGGATAAAACATTAACGGAAAAGAATAGAGAGACTTCTGTTGGGGAACGTAGTAATTTCAAAAAAATTCCTACGCACACGCAAGATCATGGTGATGCATAGCAACGAGAGAGGAGAGTGTTTGTCTACGTACCCTCGTAGACCGGCAACAGAAGCATTGATACAACATAGAGGAAGTAGTCCTACGTCTTCTCGATCTGACCGATCCAAGTACCGAACGTACGGCACCTCCGAGTTATGCACACGTTCAACTCGGTGACGTCCCTCGAGCTCCGATCCAGCAAAGAGTTGAGGGAGAGTTTCGTCAGCACGACGGCGTGATGACGGTGATGATGTTCTACCGACGGAGGGCTTCGCCTAAGCACCGCTACGATATGACCGAGGTGGAATATGGTGGAAGGGGGCACCGCACACGGCTAAGGAACGACCACGAAGATCAACTTGTGTGTCATGGGGTGCCCCCTTGCCCCCATATATAAAGGAGGGAGAGGGGGAGGTGTGGCCGCCCCAAGGGGTGTGCCTGGAGGAGTCCTACTCCCACCGGGAGTAGGACTCCCCCCTCTTGCCTTGTTGGAAAAGGAAGGGGGGAGGGAGAAAGAGGAAAGGGCCCCCCCTTCCTTGTCCTATTCGGACTAGGGGGGAGGGGGCGCGCGGCCTGCCCTGGCCGGCCCTCCTCTTCTCCCTTAGGGCCCATGTAGGCCCAATAACCCCCGGGGGGTTCCGGTAACCCCCACGTACTCCGGTAAAATCCCGATTTCACCCGGAACGTTTCCGATATCCAAATATAGGATTCCAATATATCAATCTTTATGTCTCGACCAGTTAGAGACTCCTCGTCATGTCCGTGATCACATCCGGGACACCGAACAACCTTCGGTATATCAAAACACAAAAACCGTAATAACGATCGTCACCGAACTTTAAGCGTGTGGAACCTACGGGTTCGAGAACTATGTAGACGTGACCGAGACACGTCTCCGGTCAATAACCAATAGCGGAACCAGGATGCTCATATTGGCTCCTACATATTCTACGAAGATCTTTATCGGTCAGACCGCATAACAATATACGTTGTTCCCTTTGTCATCGGTATGTTACTTGCCCGAGATTTGATCGTCGGTATCTCAATACCTAGTTCAATCTCGTTACCGGCAAGTCTCTTTACTCGTTCCGTAATACATCATCCCGCAACTAACTTATTAGTTGCAATGCTTGCAAGGCTTGAGTGATGTGCATTACCGAGAGGGCCCAGAGATACCTCTCCGACAATCGGAGTGACAAATCCTAATCTCGAAATATGCCAACCCAACAAATACCTTCGGAGACACCTGTAGAGCACCTTTATAATCACCCAGTTACGTTGTGACGTTTGGTAGCGCACAAAGTGTTCCTCCGGTAAACGGGAGTTGCATAATCTCATAGTCATATGAACATATATAAGTTATGAAGAAAGCTATAGCAACAAACTAAACGATCAAGTGCTAAGCTAATGGAATGGGTCAATTCAATCACATCATTCTCCTAATGATGTGGTCCTGTTAACCAAATAATAACTCATGTCTATGGTTAGGAAACATAACCATCTTTGATCAACTAGCTAGTCAAGTAGAGGCATACTAGTGACACTCTGTTTGTCTATGTATTCATGCATGTATTATGTTTCCGGTTAATACAATTCTAGCATGAATAATAAACATTTATCATGATACAAGGAAATAAATAATAACTTTATTATTGCCTCTAGGGCATATTTCGTTCAGTCTCCCACTTGCACTAGAGTCAATAATCTAGATTACACAGTAATGATTCTAACACCCATGGAGCCTTGGTGCTGATCATGTTTTACTCGTGGAAGAGGCTTAGTCAGTGGGTCTGCAACATTCAGATCCGTATGTATCTTGCAAATTTCTATGTCTCCCACTTGGACTAAATCCCGAATGGAATTGAAGCGTCTCTTGATGTGCTTGGTTCTCTTGTGAAATCTGGATTCCTTTGCCAAGGCAATTGCACCAGTATTGTCACAAAAGATTTTCATTGGACCCGATGCAATAGGTATGACACCTAGATCGGATATGAACTCCTTCATCCAGACTCCTTCATTTGCTGCTTCCAAAGCAGCTATGTATTCCGCTTCACATGTAGATCCCGCCACGACGCTTTGTTTAGAACTGCACCAACTGACAGCTCCACCGTTTAATGTAAACACGTATCTGGTTTGCGATTTAGAATCGTCCAGATCAGTGTCAAAGCTTGCATCAATGTAACCATTTACGATGAGCTCTTTGTCACCTCCATATACGAGAAACATATCCTTAGTTCTTTTCAGGTACTTCAGGATGTTCTTGACCGCTGTCCAGTGATCCACTCCTGGATTACTTTGGTACCTCCCTGCTAGACTTATAGCAAGGCACACATCAGGTCTGGTACACAGCATTGCATACATGATAGAGCCTATGGCTGAAGCATAGGGAACATCTTTCATTTTCTCTCTATCTTCTACAGTGGTCGGACATTGAGTCTTACTCAACTTCACACCTTGTAACACAGGCAAGAACTCTTTCTTTGCTTGATGCATTTTGAACTTCTTCAAAACATTGTCAAGGTACGTGCTTTCTGAAAGTCCAATTAAGCGTATTGATCTATCTCTATAAATCTTAATGCCCAATATGTAAGCAGCTTCACCGAGGTCTTTCATTGAAAAACTCTTATTCAAGTATCCCTTTATGCTATCCAGAAATTCTATATTATTTCCAATCAATAATATGTCATCCACATATAATATCAGAAATGCTACAGAGCTCCCCCTCACTTTCTTGTAAATACAAGCTTCTCCAAAAGTCTGTATAAAACCAAATGCTTTGATCACACTATCAAACCGTTTATTCCAACTCCGAGAGGCTTGCACTAGTCCATAAATGGATCGCTGGAGCTTGCACACTTTGTTAGCTCCCTTTGGATCGACAAAACCTTCCGGCTGCATCATATACAACTCTTCTTCCATAAATCCATTCAGGAATGCAGTTTTGACATCCATTTGCCAAATTTCATAATCATAAAATGCGGCAATTGCTAACATGATTCAGACAGACTTAAGCATCGCTACGGGTGAGAAGGTCTCGTCGTAGTCAATCCCTTAAACTTGTCGAAAACCTTTCATAACAAGTCAAGATTTGTAGACAGTAACATTACCGTCAGCGTCAGTCTTCTTCTTGAAGATCCATTTATTCTCAATTGCTTGCCGATCAATGGGCAAGTCAACCAAAGTCCACACTTTGTTCTCATACATGGATCCCATCTCAGATTTCATGGCTTCTAGCCATTTTGCGGAATCTGGGCTCACCGTCGCTTCTTCATAGTTCGTAAGTTCATCATGATCTAGTAGCATGACTTCCAGAACAGGATTACCGTACCACTCTAGCGCGGATCTTACTCTGGTTGATCTACGAGGTTCGGTAGTAACTTGATCTGAAGTTTCATGATCATTATCATTAGCTTCCTCACTAATTAGTGTAGGTGTCACAGAAACCGGTTTCTGTGATGTACTACTTTCCAATAAGGGAGCAGGTACAGTTACCTCATCAAGTTCTACTTTTCTCCCACTCACTTCTTTCGAGAGAAACCCCTTCTCTAGAAAAACTCTGAATTTAGCAACAAAAGTCTTGCCTTCGGATCTGTGATAGAAGGTGTACCCAACAGTCTCCTTTGGGTATCCTATGAAGACACATTTCTCCGATTTGGGTTCGAGCTTATCAGGTTGAAGCTTTTTCACATAAGCATCGCAGCCCCAAACTTTCAGAAACGACAACTTTGGTTTCTTGCCAAACCACAGTTCATAAGGCGTCGTCTCAATGGATTTTGATGGTGTCCTATTTAACGTGAATGCAGCCGTCTCTAAAGCATAACCCCAAAACGATAGCGGTAAATCAGTAAGAGACATCATAGATCGCACCATATCTAATAAAGTACGATTACAACGTTCGGACACACCATTACGCTGTGGTGTTCCGGGTGGCGTGAGTTACGAAACTATTCCGCATTGTTTCAAATGTAGACCAAAATCGTAACTCAAATATTCTCCTCCACGGTCAGATCGTAGAAACTTTATTTTCTTGTTACGATGATTTTCAACTTCACTCTGGAATTCTTTGAACTTTTCAAATGTTTCAGACTTATGTTTCATTAAGTAGATATACCCATATCTGCTTAAATCATCTGTGAAGGTGAGAAAATAACGATATCCGCCACGAGCCTCAACATTCATTGGACCACATACATATGTATGTATGATTTCCAACAAATCCAAATGATGTGATCCCGTTAACCAAATAACAACTCATGTCTATGGTTAGGAAACATAACCATCTTTGATCAACGAGCTAGTCAAGTAGAGGCATACTAGTGACACTCTGTTTGTCTATGTATTCACACATGTATTATGTTTCCGGTTAATACAATTCTAGCATGAATAATAAACATTTATCATGATACAAGGAAATAAACAATAACTTTATTATTGCCTCTAGGGCATATTTCCTTCAACTTCACATCCATAAGATGGATACTTGATTAGAAATACGATTCCTTGAAGAAAAAGGGGGGGGGGGGGGGGAAAACAAAGACTACTTGGAGACGGATGAAACAAACACCGTTGACGAAAACTGAGTTGATCTGGCGGATGTTGAAAAGATCGGATCCACTTGAAGAGAAACACACCGGTTGAAAAAAAAGGATTGACATGACAATCTCGATTATCATGAAGGATTAGTATTCACATAGGAGTATGAGAACACCGCTTAGGAAAGGTATGGAATCAACACTTGACATTGAAGCAACTCGAATACCACAACTAAAAACAAAACAAAGGATTGGCTTGCAGAATAAGCCGAAACAAACATATGATAGAGATTTCGTCCGAAGTTTTCGTGGTGGGGCCTACACGGGCTCGATCGTACAGCACCATCACGTACAAGGCAGTGCACATAACATACGAAGCGTCCCCGAGTCAGCATAGCCAAGGACTCTTTAAGACACAACGAGACCACTGTAAAACCGACCGTGAATAGGCAGACCACTAGACGTCGAACCCCAATTTCATATCATACATCAGTCAGAAAGATATCCTAAGAGCTACTTGAATTCCCACTTATAAACTCCCGAAACTTTCCGGTTATGCAATCAGGTGTTGGGGATACAGGGGAAGCATAATATCTCACCCAAACTAACAATTCCTACATCCAGCTGTATCCATTCTTCAACGCATAACCAAGAAATCTTCGGAAATCGTTTACCTCAACCTTCGAAAAGCATCCGTTATACGAGTTATGGCAATACTTCTGAACTCCCGCCCCAGTACTGTGTGGCATCGAGGTTATCTCACCAACAACTGCATAAAAGAGATTTTCGATGTCGGCGAAACTCAGGTATTCCAGAATTGCAACGATAAAATTGTGACGACAACACCTCGGAGCTCAACTCCCCGGGACATTGCCACAACCCCTAAATGTCAGGAGGCACCAAGAACAATGTTCTCATCACAAAACCATCGGAACGATTCCAAGATACCCGCGTGATCCTAAAAAAATTTCGTGAAATTTGAGAAGAGAAGAGTCAAAACTCTACGTCAGGATGCCTCACCAGAGCGACGAAGGGACTGAGGAGTAAAAAGAATCCTACTCTCTGATATATATAATCCTAAAAGACTCAAAACATTTTTCTAGACACAACAACGCCAGCGATTCGATCAAGCAGGGGCTCCTAAGTCGGGGAAGGCTCTGATTACCAACTTATAACGCCCTCGATGCGGCTATATCTCCCACGTGTCGAAGCACGACTTAGAGGCATAACCACATTGAAAGCAATATCGCAAGTGAGGTAATCTTCGCAACAACCCATGTAATACATAAGGGAAAGAGATACATAGTTGGCTTACAATCGCCACTTCACACAATACATGAATAAAGCATTACATCATCCAGATACACACAAGGTCCGACTACGGAACCAAAATAAAAGAAGACTACCCCAAATGCTACACAGATCCCCGATCGTCCCAACTGGGCTCCACTACTGATCAACTGAAAAACGGAACAACGTAATGAACACGGTCTTCATCGAGCTCCTCCTTGAGCTCGGTTGCGTCACCTGCACGGTATCATCAGCACCTTCAAACTGGTTTTGGAAGTATCTGTGAGTCACAGGGACTCAGCAATCTCACACCCTCGCGATCAAGACTATTTAAGCTTAAGGGTAGGTAAAAGGTATGTGAGGTGGAGCTGCAGCAAGCACTAGCATATGTGGTGGCTAACTTACGCAAATGAGAGCGAGAAGAGAAGGCAAGGCACGATCGAGAAACTATGATCAAGAAGTGATCCTAGAACAACCTACGTTCAAGCATAACTCCAACACCGTGTTCACTTCCTGAACTCCGCCGGAAAGAGACCATCACGGCTATACACGCGGTTGATGCATTTTAGTTAAGTTTAGTTTCAAGTTTTCTACAACCGGACATTAACAAATTCCCATCTGCCCATAACCGCGGGCACGACTTTCGAAAGATCAAATCCCTGCAGGGGTGTCCCAACTTAGCCCATCACAAGCTCTCATGGTCAACGAAGGATATTCCTTCTCCCAGGAAGACCCGATCAGACTCGGAGTCCCGGTTACAAGACATCTCGACAATGGTAAAATTAAACCAGCAAAGCCACCCGAATGTGCCGACAAATCCCGATAGGAGCTGCACATATCTCGTTCTCAGGGCACACCGGATTGTCCAAACTTCTGGTAGGCCAGCCCAGAGTTGCCCCTGGTGGCCACCGGCGGCTGACAAGTTGAGCTAACACTCAAAGGAGCACTGGCCCGGGGGTTTAAATAAAGATGACCTTGAGTCTGCAGAGCCCAAGGGAAAGAAAAGGCTAGATGGCAAATGGTAAAACCAAGGTTGGGCCTTGCTGGAGGAGTTTTATTCAAGGTGAACTGTCAAGGGGTTCCCATTATAACCCAACCGCGTAAGGAACGCAAAATCAAGGAACATAACACCGGTATAACGGAAACTAGGGCGGCAAGAGTGGAACAAAACACCAGGCATAAGGCCGAGCCTTCCACCCTTTACCAAGTATATAGGTGCATTAATTAAATAAGAGATATTGTGATATCACAACAAATATCCATGTTCCAACATGGAAAAAAATCCATCTTCACCTGCAACTAACAACGCTATAAGAGGGGCTGAGCAAAGCGGTAACATAGCCAAACAACGGTTTGCTAGGACAAGGTGGGTTAGAGGCTTGACATGGCAATATGGGAGGCATGATAAGCAAGTGGTAGGTATCGCAGCATAGGCAAAGCAATAGAGCGAGCAACTAAAGATAGAAGTGATTTTGAGGGTATGGTCATCTTGCCTGAGATCCCGCAAGGAAGAAGAACGAGTCCATGAAGAAGACAAACGTACGTAGTCGAACGGATCCTCACAAACGCGACGTTATCGGAAACAACCTGAAGAATCACACCGAAAAGAAGCAAACAACATAGTAAACAACCACCACATAGACATGGCATGATGCACAAACAATTATGATGCATGTACGGTTTAAGGAAGCACGGCATGGCAAAGTGCACAAACAACACTACAAGTTAAGTGGAGCTCAATATGCAACGAGTTGCATATTGACGGAACACCACATGCCTTATTTAGTTCTCTCTCGTTTATGTACTCAACAAAATTAAATGTTGGTTAGCATGGCAAGGGGTGAAGCAAAGTTAACTAACTACCTAGTCAAGTTTAAATGAGGCCGGAAGCAACGAACAACAATTCCGGTAAATCCTCATATGCATATATTAGGTTTGGTACTGTTCTGCCCTAAACCATATTTTAGAGTTGTTAAACATGCAAAGTGATGCCACCATATTAAACTAGGCATTTTTCTGCCCCATTTACATATAAAGTTTATTAAATTTGCAGCTACAGTTATTTAGTTATGAATTAAAACATTTTAACATGACAATAGGCAAAATATATGTAAACATCATTTTAAACATTTTAACCATGGTTGAAAGTGGCATATTATTACTCTCCACAAAATTCTAAGCATTTTACATATAAAGTTTGTTTTAATCCGATGCACGGTTATTTAGGTGTGAGCATTTTAAAATGATGGCATATACTGTAATTATGCATGTGAAGGAAAATTAGTAAATTTGTCCAGGAAAAGAAACACGTCCATGGGCTGAGACTACCTAACCCAACAAACATAGGAGAGGGGCTGGGCGCTGCTCACATGGGCCAAGGCCCGATTCGGCGGAGGCAGCAGGCCGCCTTGCCAGCAGCAGACCGGCTGGGAAGCTGGGCCTCGCGCGGCGTTGGATGGGAGGCTGGCCCTCCGACAGGGTGAGGTTGGCCCACGCGCTACTGGCTGGGATCAAGGCCTCGGTCAACGACACGAGGCAGAGGAGCGTCATCCTCCCTGCTCGAACGAAGCAGAGCAGGCAAGCAGGGCAAAGGGGCGGCAAGGATCCAAGGGAAGGAGGCGGCTCACGGCTGCGCGATGCTGGACTTGGTGGCGGGGAAACCGGGCGGAGGCGACCCGATCCGGCGGCGGGGAGCTCCTGCGGGGTAGCCACGAGGGCGGCGGCAGGCATGGGAGCTCCTGCTCGGGAGGAGGCGCGAGGTAGGGGACGGAGTGGACGCGGTCAACGACGACGAAGCCCGGTGAAGAATAACTTAGAGTAGTACCATGCATATGTTACTATTCTATGTTACTACCTCCACAGTGGGTAGTAACATATGTGTTGTGTCATGCATCACTTCATTTTTTAGGTTGTAGACTCATGTTTTCTTGATATGTGTGATGTTACAGTAACTAGCTATGTTACTACATGCCTTTCTTTCTTCATTAATTACATGCCACATCATCTATTTTGCCTAGATAAATGTGATGTTGTCACCTATGTTACTCTTAGACTGCTTCCAATGCATTGGTGCTTACATGAGGTGCTAAGCATATTAAATATTTTAGCAACTAAAGACCCCAATGTATAGGTGCTTAACTTGTTGGTGCTAAGGGCATCTCCAGCCGCGCCCCCAAGAAGGCCCCCCAGGCATTTTTTTCGTCCGCCGGCGCCAAAAAATCGGCCCAGTCGCGCCCCCAAGAGCCCAGTTTTCGCCGGCTCAGGCCGAAATTGGCGCCGGCGGACCCAACCCAAACCCGGCGCGCTGGGGGTCGCTCGGGGGCGCCGAGCGAATCGTTTTTGGCGCGAAGAGCCGCGGGCACGCCGCGTCAGCGACTCTACTCTCTTCTCGCCCCTTCGTCGTCCTCATCGCCTCGTTTCCCATGGCGAATCAATGCCAAAGCTGGCGCGCGCTGGCACGTCGGTCAGCCTCCATTGATGCCTCACGGACGGCGCAGTGAAGGTTGGCCGACACGTCCCTTGGCCGCCACGCGTAGCGCGCCGGCCAAGCCTACCACGCGGCGTCTCCGCCTATAAAAGCCGACTGCAAGCGCGCCGGAGAGACTCACCCCGATCATCCACCGACGACGCTCTCATTTCTCCCCCTTTCCTCCTCTCGCCGTCACCAGTTAAGAAAGTATGGCTGAGCGTTTCCCAGGCGACGGAGCGGCGGCAAATGGATTCGGGCGCCGTTATCTGCAAGAGGACGAGGCTCGCCTCCTTTTCGAGGCCGAGTACCCGGTCCCGCCAGACATGCGGGTGCCCAGGACGTGGAGGATTAGCGCCGGCGGCATGCCGGTGCCCCCGGTACCCACAGGCGCGGCGCGGCGTGCAGAGATCGCACGCATCCGCTCGTCCCTGCCGCGTGCGGCGAGGGAGGGGCCCCGGTACATCCCCGACAGCCCAATCTGGGAGCCGTACTTCCGCCGCCGGCACGACGAGTAGCTCGAGGCCACCAACGGCGTCGTGCCCTCCGGCAGGTTCAACGCTGCCGGCCGGCGTCGGTGGTGGGGCGTGCCCGGGCGCACGTTGGAGTCCGTCCTCGAGTACATCGAGGGCGGCAACACGCCGCGCCTCGAGTACCCCGCTCCCCCGTCCTTCTCACGCCGCCGGGGCCATCGGGGAAGCTCCTGGACGCCGAGGCACGTGGAGACCGGGGTGTCCTCCTCCTTGTCCGGCGGCTCTCCCTGCCTCCACCTCCGCCCCGTCAAGCCGGAGCCCCAGGACACGCCTGTCAGCGCGCGTACCCGCAGCTCCGGCGCCCTCGTCGAGCCCAAGGTGGAGCCCAGCCTCCCCCCGGAGTACGAGAAGATAGCCCGGCGCGGCTTCTCCGACGAGGACGCCATGTGGTGGTCGCGCGACGACTACCTGCGCGAGGAGATGATCCGGCAGCGCCGGGCCCTGGAGGAGATCGCCGCCCGCAAACGTGGGCGCGAGGACGAGGACGGTGTCGTCGTCCTCGATGACGATGCCCCCGGACCGTCCAACCCGCCGCGCCAACCGGGGGAGGGATGCAGCAGGGACGGCGGAGGCGTAGGCGGGGCGACGACGACGACGACGGCGGCGGTGACTACACGCGGTTCTACAGCCTCCTCGGCATGTAGAACCGTGTGGGCGGGCGGCGAGGGAGACGGCGGGGGTAGCCCGCCGTAGTTTTTTTTTTGTAAAATATGTTTAAATTTGAACGAACTCGCCCGTGTTTGCGTTGTGTTTGCGCCGAATTTAAACATTTTAAAAACCCGTGGGGGCCGCGACTGGGGGGCATCACGCCCCCAGTGCGTGGTTTAGCGCCAGTGCGCCCCCAGGGGCGATTTTTTGCCCCTCCTGGGGGGCCAACGGCTGGAGATGCCCTAAGTATCCGTCATTTAATGATTTTGCAACTAAAATTCTTCATGCATTGGTGGGATTCTTTCATTTAAATGTTTTGCCTAGGTTCTCGCGTTTGGCATTGTTTCTTCCTGGGGTCATCACACTCATCTCTCTTCTCTTAATTACCTTGCCACATCAGATTTTTTGCCTACATGGCAGCCTTAGCACCTGTACAAGGTGGAGCATTGGGATGGGCCTTATTGTGGGTAATTTAAAATAGTTGTTGGTAGATTTTGCCACATAAGATTTTTGATGATGTGTCATACAATAAATGAGGGAAGAGAGTAAGTTTGTATGTATATGAAGCAACATCCCTTGCACAAGCTCCAATGTATGGGAAAGCACCTTATTTATTATCTTATATCCTATTGGGCTAACTAGATGCATCTAACGACGTTGATTTTATATTATGAATCTTGGTACTTTTTCATATAAACCTAGTCAAAGTTAACAATTTTTGACTTTGACTAAATCTTATATAGAGACTAAAAAAATGGAGGGAGTATTCATGGATCTTCCAACCGACTAATACTTGCCCCCTGATTTTCAGGGGTGGGGCCGTCCATTCTCCTTTGATCCAATCACAGATTGCCACTTTAAATTTACCCCATAAAAAGCCCGTAACACTCCCTTGATGTAGCATTGCTCCGCCTAACAGGTGACGCCTAATTGCTCGGCCACATCATCCATGGCATCACCGTGACGCCATGTTCACTGCAGCGACGAGTGGTCTGACGGACGGCGGAATCACGAGTTAGGACGATACTGCCTTCGCCTGGGCTTGGAGTGCTCGGCGACCTCCCGCTGCTTTCCTGCCGACGTCACGTCACGATCGGGTCATCGGAACTCCAACGAGACGAGGCATGCAACTTGTGCAACGAGACGCCGGGCTGGCGCCGTGCACCGCCACCTCGCACGCGGAGACGCGGACGCCGTGCACCGCCACCGATGGACTTGGACTCGACTTCTTGGGAGAGACGGCCGGCGACCGACGACGTGGCTATTACTTCCGGTCGGCTGATTGGCTATCCAGTCCAGCGTCCAGATTGAAGCACTGCGGCGTCGACTCGACTCGACTGGGCTACGCCGGCCTACGCGTGTTGCGTGCTGATCAGGTGGGTGGACACAGGTTTTCACTGCTCTGGACGGGAGCGGGAGCGGCCGACTTGCGACTTTCTTGCAACTTGCAAGTGTCACTCTGTGGCGCACGCACGGCGTGGACTCGTGGTCGATCGGACATCGGAGTACGTGGTAAACGTCGCTTCCGCTATGTATATTCTGCCAAGTGCCAAGTAAACTTGGCTGCGAAGTACCAGTATATACGTACCAAGGGAACGTCAAAAACACGTCCAGATAGGAATATGCACGGTCAGTGCATGCGCCTTCACAGCAAGTTTCTCGAATGGACCAAGAGGAAGATGCATGGACGGTGGTCAATTCGAATCCGTTACTGCTTTGTACTCTACAGTCTACATAATACTCCGGGACACACTGCTTTCTACGATTGACAGGTCCCGAAAGAAGCCGCGAGAGAAAGGCTACCACTGGACAGAGCACGTTACAGCGACTCAGGAACCCTGCCGTATTCACCCGTCCTGGCTCTCTTGGGGAAGTCGCTTGCACGGGCCACCGAGCAGGAGACCGATCATAAGCTCCTCCAAACACTCGATTTAAGTTTTTTTTTTTGAAAAAGGAACTCGATTTGAGATAAAAGGCCGGGGAATCAAACAGCAAAAGATCGTGAGAGGAGAAAGAGCCGCGCATACCACCACCCAGGGCCCCGCTTGTCTTGTACTACAACGCCGTCCATCGAGGTTCCATCCACAACTAGGTACCTTCGTCCCCATTATCGAGGATGTCCGTATGGCGGTCATCACACCCGACAGTCAGCCAATTGTCATCGAGCTTATTTTCGAACTTCTTGTCATTTTTTAAGAGTATGAAGGACAACGGAGTACTCGAGCAGGGAGGATGAGTTTTATGCAATGCATGGTTTGCCATATCCGCGGATTTCGTAAACAGGAGTAGAAGGGACTCTTCTTGCAACGCGTGCATGATTCGTTTCACGCGCTAAAGCACATTCCGTCCTACGACATGCACGTCATCCATGGACGTAATGTGAAGACGTTAGTGTATCGATGATACACCATCCAAATCGCCGTCGCCAAGGTTTATGGCACATTTGATAGGCTGGAGGCAAGGTGGTCATTTCACGCGGCAGCCGAAAGGATCGTAAGTTTAGCTTTTTGATTCATTCACTCGATGTTGCTCTAGACATTGCGTAGCTTGAAGGTGATGACGTGATGTACCAGATGATACAGGGCAGACTATTTACACACATACATTGTTGGATGAAGTTCATGGGCAGTATGTGTGGGATGACATCTGTTCATAAAAAACGTGTTGGTCATCCGGTTATTCTAGTTGAATTTGAACTATTGTTGTACTAGACTTATTTTTATGCTATGTATGAATGGTTTGTGCTATTTTTATCCGAATTTTGATGAATTATGTCGTGTTTTATGAATTTATGTGGATAGCGTTAGATGGCCGGCTTCACATCCGTGTTCACTGACTGATCTCCCTTCCGTTGGTGAATGTGGTGTCCAGTTTACAGGTCAGCGTTGGTGATGCCCTAAATGTGATGACCTTTTTTTAACCTTATAAAATGGTGATGACTTGAACCATATTTCTTTTATTTCATATCTTTACCCAAGCACCAGCAAGTAATCATTTCATTCCATCTTACTTTTTCCTATTAGTACTACCACATATAGGGATGCACGAAACCATTCTAATCTCGAACAATCATGACGTTCTACTCTACTTGATTTCCATACCATTCCATATTTCCGTACCACATAGCAAGCGTCTGCAACGGATGCAGACGCCAGCGGCCGTCTCGGTCACTCTTGGCCGAGATGCAGACGCCGGCGTTTCCTTCTAGACGGACACATACTAGACTCGCGCACGCTTGCCGGAGAGCGACGGCCGGCCGGCGACCGACGACGTGGCCACGTCTTGGACCCATCGACTGCAGCCTGCAGGGATGACCTGGCGGGTCGTGGATAGGCGCACGAATGCTGGGATATGCTCTGCACTCCTCATGTCACCAGGAGCGGAGCAAACTTTGTCACGTCGCGGCTTGGCAGTATACACCGCTGGAGGGGCACGACCTGGACATGTGCGGCCAGGGATTAAAGATGGAGGGCGACCGAGGACTCGTGACCGGAGCAGCAGTAAAAATGTCACCAAGTAGTATACGGAGAACGCAACACATCTACATACGGCTACGCCTTCGAAGCATACGTATATACGCGTATCTCGAACGCGACAGGTGACGGTTTTTTCCATAAGAGGACAAGAGGCATCATGGACCGTGGTGAATTCCAATCCGTTACTGCTTTCTAGTAGTACGATTGACAGGTCGCGTGCACGAAATCGCGAGAAACGGCGACCACTGGACGAATGGGTCCAAAGGGCGGCCACCATCGCGTCGGGTTACGGCCAACCACAGGCGACGTACGTACATCGACATGGAAGCGTCGCTTGCACGGGCCATCCTGCCTGACAACTAACTGTAGTAACTGAGATCCTAAACTCGCTCCCAGGACTTAAATTTCTTTCCGGGGCCAGGGAACGAAGCAGACAGCAGAAGATCGAGAGCGCGAGGGCGAGAGATCGAGACGCACAAACCACCCGGCATCATCACTCACTGTTCACTCATCAGCGCCTACTCGGCTACTGCCATCTATCCCAACTCTCAAGTCTCAACCCAGGCGATGCATGATGCCATGTTCGACAGAGCAAAAATCCTCGAGTAATTAACAGATTAATTAGCGCCACAGTATTACTCTAATCACATGCAGGAAAATGTATGTAGTAGTAGTTAATAATCTGCTAATGAACCACTTGGCAGGGTAGGGTGATGATCTACTGCTCTTCGGCGCGATCTTCTTCTCCGGCGGCTTGCTACTTGGCGCCGCGGTTGAGCACCTCCTTGTAGTTGAGCAGCGAGTTGAGCCGCTGCAGCTGGAGCTGCTTCCGGAAGCTGTTGATGAAGTCGTCCGCCCGCGCGTCCACGCCGCCCTCCTCCACCTCCGGCGGTGGTGGCGGCGGCGGGGGCAGCATCCTCGCCTCCGAGCTCGACTTGCTCATCTTCCCCTCCGCCCCCTGCTTCTCCCCCTGCTGCTGCGGCTTCTTGCCCTTCTTGCCCTGCTCCCGCGCCGGCTCCGACCGGCTCCTGCTGTACTGAGTCGACGTCTTCTTCTCGTCCGCCGCCGCGACGGAGGCCACGGCATGGTCCGGCGAGGAGGAGAGCTCGGGGGACAGGTTGCCGGAGTTGAAGCGGTAGAGGCTGAAGGAGCGCAGGCGCTCCAGCACGGACGGCGCGCGCGCCAGCGGCGCCGGCCTGTATGGAGGCACGTACTCCTCGCGGTAGTACTGCTCCTCCTCCGGCTCCTGCTCCGGCGGCGGTGTCGTGAAGCTGTTGTAGTTGTCGGTGAACTCGGTGTCCGCCCTCGCGGCGTGCTCTACGAGGTCGTCGTCGTGCTCCTCCTCCTCCAGCACGGCCGGCTGGACCACCCGAGCCGCCGGCGCCGGGGCCACCTCGGCCCTCCTCGCCTCGGAGCTGGACCTCTTCATCTTCGACGGCGGCGCCCGCCTCCTCTCCACCCGCGCCGGGGGCTCGGACCGGCTCCTGGCGTGGTGGGCGTCTCCGGCCGTCGGCGCTGGTTCCGGTTCCGGAGAGGCCGTCACATCCCGCGAGTCGGTCACGGCGCCCGCGGCGTACTCGGGCGGGAAGTCGCCGGAGCGGAAGCGGTAGAGGCCGATGGAGCGGAGGCGGTCGAGCACCGACGAGGTGCGCGTCAGCGGCGCCGGCGCCGGCGGCGGGGGCACGTACTGCTGCTGCTGCTGCTGCTGGTCGCGGTAGTACAGATCCTCCTGATGCTGCTGCTGCGGCTCCACGTGGTGGAGCGGTTCTTGTTGGTGGTCGCCGTCGTGGCCGCCCTGGCGTCGGCGCTGGTGGGAGCGAGAGGTGAGCAGGATGGTGCCGATGACGAGGTTGACGGTGAGGAAGAGCGTGGCCGGCGTGAAGAAGCCCTGCACAGCCTCCCACGCGCCGAGCGCCGCGGCCGTCGCGCCGCCGTCCATCTGCGCGGGCACCGGCAAGTACAGGGAGGGAGCGAGGGGACCGGCTTGGGGCCTGGCCGTGCGCGGTTGGAGCTGGTGTTGGGTGGGCCGAGGAGGTGGTGGGGATTGGCGCTTGATGACGGGGTGGGGTGCGGGGAGTCTCACAAGTGGTGGTGGCGCCGGGCGTTAAATGGTGGTGGCGGGGGCTGGGCTGGGACGGGGTCGCTGACTTGGCGGGTGGAAAACGTGGGAATCCAAGCGCTCCTCGTGACGCGCGAGCCGACCCGCCGGGATCGCGGGCGGACTGCCCGCCCGCATGGCATCTCGCCTCCCATCCCGGCCCACAAGGACGGACGCGGTATCTCACTCACACTACGCACGCAATTGCCGGGTCCCATCTCATGAGTGGTCATCATCCTCGGTCGTCCCCGGCCTCCCCCGGGTGCGGCGACCGCCTTTCCGTGCCGATCTGGATGCTTCGCCGGTCGCCGACATGCTCGCATTCCGCCCCTCGTCTCCCCGGCCGGTCATCAAGTTCGTAGCGTACGTTACGCACATGGTGGCTCCCCCGCCGCTGCCTAACCTGACTGTGGTAGACCCGGAGTTGTCATGAGGCTACCGCCTACCTGCGTGCCATCGAAGATGAACGCCACCACCATGGCCCAGCGGTCACTCTCTGTAAGTTGAGAAATTGATTGGACGGGAACAATCGCATGCAACTATTTCAGCAACTCTCGCGCACAGTTTATCTACCTGGCACATATTTTCACTCACGATGACTTTCTTGAAGTGCAGGTGGCACAGTTGACCTCTCAACGCAAGACCAGACAGCACAGTAATCAATAGACGCGTCGTAACTCAGGCGCTATGCAGTTAACCAAGCTTCCTGCTTACTACAACGTCTGAATATCTAACTGACCACTGACAGTCTGACACCATTGGTTAAGTTCCTCGGCAAACAAACAAGCACATGCATTGATGCATATGCATAGAACCTGACGCGTATTTGGTGAAGTAGGTGGCACACGTCCACAGGTGCGATCACGTGTGGCCTCCTTGCTGGACGTCTCCGCATGGCATCCCCTGCTGGCTGCTGCAAGTCAAAGCCCGGCCACTTGATTAGCGTTTTTAACGACGCCACCAAGAAACCTACTGAGAAAGAGATAAGCTCTCGCTAGTCGGTACAGATATTAGATTTTCTCAACAGTCACTTTCAAGGACAACAAAACGTATCAAGTACGATCTGATGCACTGTTTGCTTCTGAGCATGGGGCCCATGCGGTGCCTACTCAGCATCCGGCTCGATCTGACCTCTGTACCTATCGATCTAGTCAAGCATACGCAGTGTATAATCGAGTAAGAGCATCTTCAGGTGTCGGCCCTCAGGAGGCATAAAAATCGCGGTTCGGAGATGAGCCGGCAATAGAATCGGCTCTGGGGCGGTTGAGCATCCAGCCGTCGCCCCAAGTCGCCCCAGGCGTCGATATCGGCTTATTCCTGGCCGCTTTTCGGCCCACTTTCGGCGAAAAATGGTCTGATATCGGCGAGAATCGGCCCATATTCGGCGTGGTTCGGTGTTGAATTCTCAACATTAATAGTTTTCTAATTACATATTTTATCACACAAAATCAAATAGTTCAACAAAATAGTTCAATACAAATTATATATGTCAACAAATAAAAACTCATATTTCATCACACGTCGAGCTAGGCATCGTCCTTGATCATCCATAGGTGCTCCACCAGATCCTGCTGCAGTTGATGATGCACATGTGGGTCTCGAATCTCCTGACGCATACTAAGATAGGCAGTGCAGGTTGCTGGTAGCTGGTGATCAACTTCGGCTAGAGGACCTTACCTGTAGTATGGTTCAATGTCAAACACTAGCTCTTCCTCCTCGCTCTCGATAATCATGTTGTGCAAGATGACACAACAAGTCATGACCTCCCACATTTGATCTTTCGACCAGGTCTGAGCAGGGTACCGGACAATAGCAAATCGAGATTGGATCACACCAAATGCCTGATGGTCATCCTTCCTGCAAGCCTCCAGCACCTTGGCAAAGTGGGACTTCTTGCCTCCTGGCACAGCGTTCGAGATAGTCTTCACAAATGTAGACCATCTCGGATAGAATCCAACAGCTAGGTAGTACCCCTTGTTGTAGTGCCGCCCATTGACCTCGAAATTCACCGGAGGAGAATGATCTTCAACAAGCTTGGCAAAGGCAGGGGAGCACTGCAGCACGTTGATGTCATTGTGAGTTCCTGGCATACCAAAGAAGGAGTGCCAAATTCAGAGGTCCTGTGTGGCCACCGCCTCAAGTACCACACTGCAACCGTCTTTGGCGCCTTTGTACATCTCCTGCCAAGCAAATGGGCAGCTCTTCCATTTCCAATGCATGCAACCGATGCTTCCAAGCATCCCAGGAAATCCTCTTGTTGTATTCTGTGCTAGGATCCGAGCAGTGTCTTCCGCATTGGGTGTTCGCAAGTATTGCGGTCCAAACACTGCCACCACTGCCCGACAGAACTTGTAGAAACACTCAATGGTGGTGGACTCGGCCATGCGCCCATAGTCGTCGAGTGAATTACCGGGAGCTCCGTATGCAAGCATCCTCATCGTTGTCGTGCACTTCTGGATTGAGGTGAATCCAAGTTTGCCGGTGCAATCCTTCTTGCACTTGAAGTAGCTGTCGAACTTTCGGATGGAATTCACAATCCTGGGAAAAAGCTTTCGGCTCATCCGACAACGGCGCAGAAATGCTTTGTCGCCGTGCAGTGGAGCGTCGGCGAAGTAGTCGAAGTAGAGCATGCAGTAGCCTTCAAGACGATGCCGGTTCTTTGCTTTCATCTGCCCCGGCGCCGAACCACCTCGCCACGGGTTTTCATTGCTCGCCAGCAGGCCGGCGAGGGTGGCGAGGACCATGAGATGATCCTCTTCCTGGACGCTGGCCTCGGCTTCCGCCTCCAGCAGTGCGGCGAGCGCCTCCTCGTCGTCCGAGTCCATTGACAAGACAGGCAAATCGCTGAACACCTTGCGGGCGCGGTGGGCGCGCACCCGCTGCTACACTACCCCTCTGCGGCCGGAACACTGGAAAAATCGCCCAGCCAGTGGTGGAGAGGCTGCCTCGGCGAAACCTCTACTCTTTTTTCGACAGGGAATGGGCTATCTAGCGGTGGTGGGCGGTGGGCGGCGCCGAGATCAGCCGGTTGGTGGCTGATACGTCTCCAACATATCTATAATTTTTAATTGTTCCATGCTATTATATTATCTGTTTTGGATGTTTAATGGGCTTTATTGTGTACTTTTATATTATTTTTGGGACTAACCTATTAACCGAAGGCCTAGTGCAAATTGCTGTTTTTTGCCTATTTCAGTGTTTCGCAGAAAAGGAATATCAAACGGAATGAAACCTTCGCGAGGATCTTTTTTGGAACAAACGCAATCCAGGAGACTTGGAGTGGAGGTCAAGGAAGCAGCGAGGAGGCCACGAGGTAGGGCGGCGCGCCCCCCACCCTCGTGGGCTCCTCGCAGCTCCACCGACCTACTTCTTTCGCATATATACACTCTTATACCCTGAAAACTGTTGGGGAACATAGTAATTTCAAAAAAATCCTACGCACAAGCAAGATCATGGTGATGCATAGCAACGAGAGGGGAGAGTGTCGTTCACGTACCCTCGTAGACCGTTAAGCGAAAGCGTTATAACAACGCGGTTGATGTAGTCGTACGTCTTCACGGTCGACCAATCCTCAACACCGAACGTACGGCACCTCCGTGTTCAGCACACGTTCAGCCCGGTGACATCCCGCGAACTCACGATCCAGTAGAGCTCGGGGAAGAGTTTCGTCAGCACGACGGCGTGGTGACGATGTTGGTGAAGCTACCGACGCAGGGTTTCTCCTAAGCACCGCTACGATATAACCGAGGTGGATTATGGTGGTGGGGGCATCGGACACGGCTAAGAGATCAACAGATCAATTGTTGTGTCTATGGGGTGCCCCTGCCCTCGTATATAAAGGAGCTAGGGGGCAGGCGGCCGGCCAAGGAGGAGGGCGCGCCAAGGGGGGAGTCCTACTCCCACCGGGAGTAGGACTCCCTCTTTTCCTAGTTGGAGTAGGAGAGGAGAAGGAAGGGAGAGAGGAAGAGAAGGAAAGGGGGGCGCCGCCCCCCTCCTTGTCCAATTCGGATTAGAGGAGGAGGGGGCGCGCGGCCACCCTTGGCCGCCCTCCTCTTCTCCCACTAAGGCCCATTAGGCCCAATATACTCCCCGGGGGGTTCCGGTAACCCCCCGGTACTCCGGTAAATGTCCGAAACCTCCCGAAACACTTCCGGTGTCTGAACATAGTCATCAAATATATCGATCTTTACGTCTCGACCATTTCGAGACTCCTCGTCATGTCCATGATCATATCCGGGACTTCGAACTACCTTCGGTATATCGAAACACAAAAACTCATAATACCGATCGTCATAGAACTTTAAGCATGCGGACCCTATGGGTTCGAGAATTATGTAGACATGACCGACACACGTCTCCGGTCAATAACCAATAGCGGAACCTGGATGCTCATATTTGTTCCTACATACTCTACGAATATCTTTATCGGTCAAACCGCATAACAATATACGTTGTTCCCTTTGTCATCGGTATGTTACTTGCCCGAGATTTGATTGTCGGTATCTCAATACCTAGTTCAATCTCATTACCGGCAAGTCTCTTTACTCGTTCCATAATGCATCATCCCGCAACTAACACATTAGTCACATTGCTTGCAAGGCTTATAGTGATGTGCATTATCGAGAGGGCCCAGAGATACCTCTCGGAGAAACGGAGTGATAAATCATATTCTTGATCTATGCCAACTCCACGAACACCATCGGAGACACCTATAGAGCACCTTTATAATCACCCAGTTATGTTGTGACGTTTGGTAGAACACAAAGTGTTCCTCCGATATTCGGGAGTTGCATAATCTCATAGTCATAGGAACATGTATAAGTCATGAAGAAAGCAATAGCAGTAAACTTAAACGATCGAGTGCTCGGCTAATGAAATGGTCAAGTCAATCCCATCATTCTCCTAATGATGTGATCCCGTTGATCAAACGACAACTCATGTCTATGGCTAGGAAACTCAACCATCTTTGATCAATGAGCTAGTAAAGTAGAGGCATACTAGTGACACTATGTTTGTCTATGTATTCACACATGTATTATGTTTCCGGCTAATACAATTCTAGCATGAATAATATGTTGGGGAACGTAGTAATTTCAAAAAAATTCCTACGCACGAGCAAGATCATGGTGATGCATAGCAACGAGAGGGGAGAGTGTGATCTACGTACCCTCGTAGACTGAGAGCGGAAGCGTTATGACAACGCGGTTGATGTAGTCATACGTCTTCACGGCCCAACCGATCAAGCACCGAAACTACGGCACCTCTGAGTTTTAGCACACGTTCAGCTCGATGACGATCCCCGGACTCCGATCCAGCAAAGTGTCGGGGAAGAGTTCCGTCAGCACGACGGCGTGGTGACGATCTTGATGTTTTACCATCGCAGGGCTTCGCCTAAGCACCGCTACAATATTATCGAGGAGTATGGTGAAAGGGGGCACCGCACACGACTAAGAAAACGATCACATGGATCAACTTGTGTGTCTAGGGGTGCCCCCTGCCTCCGTATATAAAGGAGCAAGGGGAGGAGGCCGGCCAGCCCTAGGGCGCGCCAAGGAGGAGGAGTCCTCCTCCTAGTAGGAGTAGGACTCCCCTCTTTCCTACTCCTACTAGGAGGGGGAAAGGAAGGGGGAGAGGGAGAAGGAAAGGGGGGCGCCGCCCCCCTCTCCAAGTCCAATTCGGACCAGAGGGGTAGGGGGCGCGCGGCCCACCCTGGCCGTCCCTCTCTCTCTCCACTAGGGCCCATAAGGCCCATTACTTTCTCCCGGGGGGGGGGGGTTCCGGTAACCCTCCGGCACTTCGATTTTCTCCGAAATCATCCGGAACACTTCCGGTGTCCGAATATAGCCGTCTAATATATCAATCTTTATGTCTCGACCATTTCGAGACTCCTCGTCATGTCCGTGATCACATCCGGGACTTCGAACTAACTTCGGTACATAAAAACTCATAAACTCATAATATAACTGTCATCGAAACCTTAAGCGTGCGGACCCTACGGGTTCGAGAACAATGTAGACATGACCGAGACATGTCTCCGGTCAATAACCAATAGCGGAACCTGGATGCTCATATTGGCTCCTACATATTCTACGAAGATCTTTTATCGGTCAGACCGCATAACAACATACGTTGTTCCCTTTGTCATCGGTATGTTACTTGCCCGAGATTCGGTCGTCGGTATCTCAATACCTAGTTCAATCTCGTTAGCGGCAAGTCTCTTTACACGTTTCGTAATACATCATCTCACAACTAACTCATTAGTTGCAATGCTCGCAAGGCTTATGTGATGTGCATTACCGAGAGGGCCCAGAGATACCTCTCCGACAATTGGAGTGACAAATCCTAATCTCGAAATACGCCAACCCAACATGTACCTTTGGAGACACCTGTAGAGCACCTTTATAATCACCCAGTTACGTTGTGACGTTTGGTAGCACACAAAGTGTTCCTCTGGCAAACGGGAGTTGCATAATCTCATAGTCATAGGAACATGTATAAGTCATGAAGAAAGCAATATCAACATACTAAACGATCGGGTGCTAAGCTAATGGAATGGGTCATGTCAATCAGATCATTCACCTAATGATGTGATCCCGTTAATCAAATAACAACTCTTTGTCCATGGTTACGAAAGTGAGTGGCAGTTGTATATAGAATTTATAGTGTTAGAATCATTACTGTGTAATCTAGATTATTGACTCTAATGCAAGTGGGAGACTGAAGGAAATATGCCCTAGAGGCAATAATAAAGTTATTATTTATTTCCTCATATCATGATAAATGTTTATTATGAAGGAAATATGCCCTAGAGGCAATAATAATGTTATTATTTTATTTCCTTATATCATGATAAATGTTTATTATTCATGCTAGAATTGTATTATCTGAAAACATAATACTTGTGTGAATACATAGACAAACTAAACGTCACTAGTATGCCTCTACTTGACTAGCTCGTTAATCAAAGATGGTTATGTTTCCTAACCATAGACATGTGTTGTCATTTCATTAACGAGATCACATTATTAGGAGAATGATGTGATTGACATGACCCATTCCATTAGCCTCTACTTGACTAGCTTGTTAATCAAAGATGGTTATGTTTCGTAACCATGGACAAAGAGTTGTTATTTGATTAACGGGATCACATCATTAGGTGAATGATCTGATTGACATGACCCATTCCATTAGCTTAGCACCCGATCGTTTAGTATGTTGATATTGCTTTCTTCATGACTTATACATGTTCCTATGACTATGAGATTATGCAACTCCCGTTTGCCAGAGGAACACTTTGTGTGCTACCAAACGTCACGACGTAACTGGGTGATTATAAAGGTGCTCTACAGGTGTCTCCAAAGGTACATGTTGGGTTGGCGTATTTCGAGATTAGGATTTGTCACTCCAATTGTCGGAGAGGTATCTCTGGGCCCTCTCGGTAATGCACATCACATAAGCCTTGCGAGCATTGCAACTAATGAGTTAGTTGTGAGATGATGTATTACGAAACGTGTAAAGAGACTTGCCGCTAACGAGATTGAACTAGGTATTGAGATACCGACGACCGAATCTCGGGCAAGTAACATACCGATGACAAAGGGAACAACGTATGTTGTTATGCGGTCTGACCGATAAAAGATCTTCGTAGAATATGTAGGAGCCAATATGAGCATCCAGGTTCCGCTATTGGTTATTGACCGGAGATGTGTCTCGGTCATGTCTACATTGTTCTCGAACCCGTAGGGTCCGCACGCTTAAGGTTTCGATGACAGTTATATTATGAGTTTATGCATTTTGATGTATCGAAGTTTGTTCGAAGTCCCAGATGTGATCACGGACATGACGAGGAGTCTCGAAATGGTCGAGACATAAAGATTGATATATTGGAAGCCAATATTTGGATATCGGAAGTGTTCCGGGTGAAATTGGGATTTTACCGGAGTACCGGGAGGTTACCGGAACCCCCGGGGAGGTATATGGGCCTTAGTGGGCTTTAGTGGAAGAGAGGAGAGGTGGCCAGGGTGGGCCGCGCGCCCCCTCCCCCTCTGGTCCGAATTGGACTAGGAGAGGGGGGCGGCGCCCCCGTTTCCTTCTCCCTCTCCCCCTTCCTTTCCCCCTCCTAGTAGGAGTAGGAAAGAGGGGAGTCCTACGCCTACTAGGAGGACTCCTCCTCCTTGGCGTGCCCTAGGGCCGGCCGGCCTCCTCCCCTTGCTCCTTTATATACGGGGGCAGGGGCACCCCTAGACACACAAGTTGATCCACGTGATCGTTTTCTTAGCCGTGTGCGGTGCCCCCTTCCACCATACTCCTCGATAATATTGTTGCGGTGCTTAGGCGAAGCCCTGCGATGGTAGAACATCAAGATCATCACCACGCCGTCGTGCTGACGGAACTCTTCCCCGACACTTTGCTGGATCGGAGTCCGGGGATTGTCATCGAGCTGAACGTGTGCTAGAACTCGGAGGTGCCGTAGTTTCGGTGCTTGATCGGTCGGGCCATGAAGACGTACGACTACATCAACCACGTTGTGCTAACGCTTCCGCTGTCGGTCTACAAGGGTACGTAGATCACACTCTCCCCTCTCGTTGCTATGCATCACCATGATCTTGCGTGTGCGTAGGAATTTTTTTGAAATTACTACGTTCCCCAACAGTGGCATCCGAACCAAGGTTTTATGTGTTGATGTTATATGCACGAGTAGAACACAAGTGAGTTGTGGGCGATATAAGTCATACTGCTTACCAGCATGTCATACTTTGGTTCGGCGGTATTGTTGGACGAAGCGGCCCGAACCGACATTACGCGTACGCTTACGCGAGACCGGTTCTCCCGACGTGCTTTGCACAAAGGTGGCTAGCGGGTGACAGTTTCTCCAACTTTAGTTGAACCGAGTGTGGCTACGCCCGGTCCTTGCGAAGGTTAAAACAGCACCAACTTGACAAACTATCGTTGTGGTTTTGATGCGTAGGTAAGATTGGTTCTTGCTTAAGCCCGTAGCAGCCACGTAAAACTTGCAACAACAAAGTAGAGGACGTCTAACTTGTTTTTGCAGGGCATGTTGTGATGTGATATGGTCAAGACATGATGCTAAATTTTATTGTATGAGATGATCATGTTTTTGTAACCGAGTTATCGGCAACTGGCAGGAGCCATATGGTTGTCGCTTTATTGTATGCAATGCAATCGCGCTGTAATGCTTTACTTTATCACTAAGCGGTAGCGATAGTCGTGGAACCATAAGATTGGCGAGACGACAACGATGCTACGATGATGATCAAGGTGTCGCACCAGTGACAATGGTGATCATGACGGTGCTTCGAAGATGGAGATCACAAGCACAAGATGATGATGGCCATATCATATCACTTATATTGATTGCATGTGATGTTTATCTTTTATGCATCTTATCTTGCTTTGTTTGACGGTAGCATTTTAAGATGATCTCTCACTAATTATCAAGAAGTGTTCTCCCTGAGTATGCACCGTTGCGAAAGTTCTTCGTGCTGAGACACCACGTGATGATCGGGTGTGATAGGCTCTACATTCAAATACAATGGGTGCAAAACAGTTGCACATGCAGAATACTCAGGTTATACTTGACGAGCCAAGCATATATAGATATGGCCTCAGAACACGGAGACCGAAAGGTCGAGCCTGAATCATATAGTAGATATGATCAACATAGTGATGTTCACCAATGAAACTACTCCATCTCACGTGATGATCGGACATGATTTAGTTGATTTGGATCACGTAATCACTTAGAGGATTAGAGGGATGTCTATCTAAGTGGGAGTTCTTTAAGTAATATGATTAATTGAACTTAAATTTATCATGAACTTAGTACATGATAGTATCTTGCTTGTTTATGTTTGATTGTAGATAGATGGCCCGTGCTGTTGTTCCGTTGAATTTTAATGCGTTCCTTGAGAAAGCAAAGTTGAAAGATGATGGTAGCAATTACACAGACTGGGTCCGTAACTTGAGGATTATCCTCATTGCTGCACAGAAGAATTATGTCCTGGAAGCACCGCTGGGTGCCAGGCCTGCTGCTGGAGCAACACCAGATGTTATGAACGTCTGGCAGAGCAAAGCTGATGACTACTCGATAGTTCAGTGTGCCATGCTTTGTGGCTTAGAATCGGGACTTCAACGATGTTTTGAACGTCATGGAGCATATGAGATGTTCCAGGAGTTGAAGTTAATATTTCAAGAAAATGCCCGGATTGAGAGATATGAAGTCTCCAATAAGTTCTATAGCTTCAAGATGGAGGAGAACAGTTCTGTCAGTGAGCATATACTCAAAATGTCTGGGTATAATAATCACTTGATTCAATTGGGAGTTAATCTTCCAGATGATTGCGTCATTGACAGAATTCTCCAATCACTGCCACCTAGCTACAAGATCTTCGTGATGAACTATAATATGCAAGGGATGAATAAAACTATTCCCAAGCTCTTCGCAATGCTGAAAGCCGCGGAGGTAGAAATCAAGAAGGAGCATCAAGTGTTGATGGTCAACAAGACCACTAGTTTCAAGAAAAAGGGCAAAGGGAAGAAGAAGGGGAACTTCAAAAAGAACAGCAAGCAAGTTGCTGCTCAAGAGAAGAAACCCAAATCTGGACCTAAGCCTGAAACTGAGTGCTTCTACTGCAAGCAGACTGGTCACTGGAAGCGGAACTGCCCCAAGTATTTGGCGGATAAGAAGGATGGCAAGGTGAACAAAGGTATATGCGATATACATGTTATTGATGTGTACCTTACTAATGCTCGCAGTAGCACCTGGGTATTTGATAATGGTTCTGTTGCTAACATTTGCAACTCGAAACAGGGACTACGGATTAAGCGAAGATTGGCTAAGGACGAGGTGATGATGCGCGTGGGAAATGGTTCCAAAGTCGATGTGATCGCGGTTGGCACGCTACCTCTACATCTACCTTCGGGATTAGTATTAGACCTAAATAATTGTTATTTGGTGCCAGGGTTGAGCATGAACATTATCTGGATCTTGTTTGATGCGAGACGGTTATTCATTTAAATCAGAGAATAATGGTTGTTCTATTTATATGAGTAATATCTTTTATGGTCATGCACCCATGAAGAATGGTCTATTCTTATTAAATCTCGATAGTAGTGACACACATATTCATAATGTTGAAGCCAAAAGATGCATAGTTGATAATGATAGTGCAACTTATTTGTGGCACTGCCGTTTAGGTCATATCGGTATAAAGCGCATGAAGAAACTACATACTGATGGACTTTTGGAACCCCTTGATTATGAATCACTTGGTACTTGCGAACCGTGCCTTATGGGTAAGATGAAAAAAAACACCGTTCTCCGGTACTATGCAGAGAGCAACAGATTTTTTGGAAATTATACATACAGATGTATGTGGTCCGATGAATGTTGAGGCTCGTGGCGGATATCGTTATTTTCTCACTTTCACAGATGACTTAAGCAGATATGTGTTGGGGAACGTAGTAATTTCAAAAAAATTCCTACGCACACGCAAGATCATGGTGATGCATAGCAACGAGAGGGGAGAGTGTGATCTACGTACCCTTGTAGACCGACAGTGGAAGCGTTAGCACAACGCGGTTGATGTAGTCGTACGTCTTCACGGCCCGACCGATCAAGCACCGAAACTACGGCACCTCCGAGTTCTAGCACACATTCAGCTCGATGACGATCCCCGGACTCTGATCCAGCAAAGTGTCGAGGAAGAGTTCCGTCAGCACGATGGCGTGGTGACGATCTTGATGTACTACCGTCGCAGGGCTTCGCCTAAGCACCGCTACAATATTATCGAGGACTATGGTGGAAGGAGGCACCGCACACGGTTAAGAATATGATCACGTGGATCAACTTGTGTGTCTAGGGGTGCCCCCTGCCCCCGTATATAAAGGATCAAAGGGGGGGGTGGCCGGCCAGGAGGAGGGCGCGCCAGGAGGAGTCCTACTCCCACCAGGAGTAGGATTCCCCCCTTTCCCAGTTGGAATAGGATTCAGGAGGGGGAAAGAGGAGAGAGAGAAGGAAGGGGGGCGCCGCCCCCCTCTCCTTATCCTATTCGGACTAGGGGGGAGGGGCGCGCGGCCCAGCCCTGGCCACCTCTCCTCTCTTCCACTAAAGCCCACTAAGGCCCATATACCTCCCGGGGGGTTCCGGTAACCTCCCGGTACTCCGGTAAAATCCCGATTTCACCCGGAACACTTCCGATATCCAAATATAGGCTTCCAATATATCAATCTTTATGTCTCGACCATTTCGAGACTCCTCGTCATGTCCGTGATCACATCCGGGACTCCGAACAAACTTCGGTACATCAAAATGCATAAACTCATAATATAACTGTCATCGAAACCTTAAGCGTGCGGACCCTAAACAATGTAGACATGACCGAGACACGTCTCCGGTCAATAACCAATAGCGGAAGCTGGATGCTCATATTGGCTCCTACATATTCTACGAAGATCTTTTATCGGTCAGACCGCATAACAACATACATTGTTCCCTTTGTCATCGGTATGTTACTTGCCCGAGATTCGATCGTCGGTATCTCAATACCTAGTTCAATATCGTTACTGGCAAGTCTCTTTACTTGTTCCATAATACATCATCTCACAACTAACTCATTAGTTGCAATGCTTGCAAGGCTTATGTGATGAGCATTACCGAGAGGGCCCAGAGATACCTCTCCGACAATCGGAGTGACAAATCCTAATCTCAAAATACGCCAACCCAACATGTACATTTGGAGACACCTGCAGAGCACCTTTATAATCACCCAGTTATGTTGTGGCGTTTGGTAGCACACAAAGTGTTCCTCCGGCAAACGGGAGTTGCATAATCTCATAGTCATAGGAACATGTATAAGTCATGAAGAAAGCAACAGCAACATACTAAACGATCGGGTGCTAAGCTAATGGAATGGGTCATGTCAATCAGATCATTCACCTAATGATGTGATCCCGTTAATCAAATAACAACTCTTTGTCCATGGTTAGGAAACATAACCATCTTTGATTAACGAGCTAGTCAAGTAGAGGCATACTAGTGACACTCTGTTTGTCTATGTATTCACACATGTATTATGTTTCCGGTTAATACAATTCTAGCATGAATAATAAAAATCTATCATGATATAAGGAAATAAATAATAACTTTATTATTGCCTCTAGGGCATATTTCCTTCAGTCTCCCACTTGCACTAGAGCCAATAATCTAGATTACACAGTAATGATTCTAACACCCATGGAGCCTTGGTGTTGATCATGTTTTGCTCATGGAAGAGGCTTAGTCAACGGGTCTGCTACATTCAGATCCGTATGTATCTTGCAAATCTCTATGTCTCCCACCTGGACTAGATCCCGGATGGAATTGAAGCGTCTCTTGATGTGCTTGGCTCTCTTGTGAAATCTGGATTCCTTTGCCAAGGCAATTGCACCAGTATTGTCACAAAAGATTTTCATTGGACCCGATGCACTAGGTATGACACCTAGATCGGATATGAACTCCTTCATCCAGACTCCTTCATTTGCTGCTTCCGAAGCAGCTATGTATTCTGCTTCACACGTAGATTCCGCCACGACGCTTTGTTTAGAACTGCACCAACTGACAGCTCCACCGTTTAATGTAAACATGTATCCGGTTTGCGATTTAGCATCGTCCGGATCAGTGTCAAAGCTCGCATCAACGTAACCATTTACGATGAGCTCTTTGTCACCTCCATAAACGAGAAACATATCCTTAGTCCTTTTCAGGTATTTCAGGATGTTCTTGACCGCTGTCCAGTGATCCACTCCTGGATTACTTTGGTACCTCCCTGCTAAACTTATAGCAAGGCACACATCAGGTCTGGTACACAGCATTGCATACATGATAGAGCCTATGGCTGAAGCATAGGGAACATCTTTCATTTTCTCTCTATCTTCTGCAGTGGTCGGGCATTGAGTCTTACTCAACTTCACACCTTGTAACACAGGCAAGAACCCTTTCTTTGCTTGATCCATTTTGAACTTCTTCAAAACTTTGTCAAGGTATGTGCTTTGTGAAAGTCTAATTAAGCGTCTTGATCTATCTCTATAGATCTTAATGCCTAATATGTAAGCAGCGTCACCGAGGTCTTTCATTGAAAAACTCTTATTCAAGTATCCCTTTATGCTATCCAGAAATTCTATATCATTTCCAATTAGTAATATGTCATCCACATATAATATCAGAAATGCTACAGAGCTCCCACTCACTTTCTTGTAAATACATGCTTCTCCAAAAGTCTGTATAAAACCAAATGCTTTGATCACACTATCAAAGCGTTTATTCCAACTCCGAGAGGCTTGCACCAGTCCATAAATGGATCGCTGGAGCTTGCACACTTTGTTAGCTCCCTTTGGATCGACAAAACCTTTTGGTTGCATCATATACAACTCTTCTTCCAGAAATCCATTCAGGAATGCAGTTTTGACATCCATCTACCAAATTTCATAATCATAAAATGCGGCAATTGCTAACATGATTCGGACAGACTTAAGCATCGCTACGGGTGAGAAGGTCTCATCGTAGTCAATCCCTTGAACTTGCCGAAAACCTTTTGCGACAAGTCGAGCTTTGTAGACAGTAATATTACCGTCAGCGTCAGTCTTCTTCTTGAAGATCCATTTATTCTCAATTGTTTGCCGATCATTGGGCAAGTCAACCAAAGTCCATACTTTGTTCTCATACATGGAACCCATCTCAGATTTCATGGCTTCAAGCCATTTTTCGGAATCTGGGCTCACCATCGCTTCTTCATAGTTTGTAGGTTCATCATGATCTAGTAGCATGACTTCCAGAACAGGATTACCGTACCACTCTGGTGCGGATCTCACTCTGGTTGATCTATGAGGTTCAGTAGTATCTTGTTCTAAAGTTTCATGATCATTATCATTAGCTTCCTCACTAATTGGTGTAGGTGTCGCAGAAACAGGTTTCTGTGATGTACTACTTTCCAATAAGGGAGTAGGTACAGTTACCTCGTCAAGTTCTACTTTCCTCCCACTCACTTCTTTCGAGAGAAACTCCTTCTCCAGAAAGTTTCCGAATTTGGCAACAAAAGTCTTGCCTTCGGATCTGTGATAGAAGGTGTATCCAATAGTTTCCTTTGGATATCCTATGAAGACACATTTCTCCGATTTGGGTTCGAGCTTATCAGGTTGAAGCTTTTTCACATAAGCATCGCAGCCCCAAACTTTCAGAAACGACAACTTTGGTTCTTGCCAAACCACAGTTCATAAGGCGTCGTCTCAACGGATTTTGATGGTGCCCTATTTAACGTGAATGCGGCCGTCTCTAGAGCGTATCCCCAAAACGATAGCGGTAAATCAGTAAGAGACATCATAGATCGCACCATATCTAGTAAAGTACGATTACGACGTTCGGATACACCATTACGCTGTGGTGTTCCGGGTGGCGTGAGTTGCGAAACTATTCCACATTGTTTCAAATGTACACCAAACTCGTAACTCAAATATTCTCCTCCACGATCAGATCATAGGAATTTTATTTTCTTGTTACGATGATTTTCAACTTCACTCTGAAATTCTTTGAACTTTTCAAACGTTTCAGACTTGTGATTCATTAAGTAGATATACCCATATCTGCTTAAGTCATCTGTGAAGGTGAGAAAATAACGATATCCGCCACGAGCCTCAATATTCATCGGACCACATACATCTGTATGTATGATTTCCAACAAATCTATTGCTCTCTCCATAGTACCGGAGAACGGTGTTTTTGTCATCTTACCCACAAGGCACGGTTCGCAAGTACCAAGTGATTCATAATCAAGTGGTTCCAAAAGCCCATCAGTATGGAGTTTCTTCATGCGCTTTATACCGATATGACCCAAACGGCAGTGCCACAAATAAGTTGCACTATCATTATCAACTCTGCATCTTTTGGCTTCAACACTATGAATATGTGTGTCACTACTATCGAGATTTAATAAGAATAGACCACTCTTTAAGGGTGCATGACCATAAAAGATATTACTCATATAAATAGAACAACCATTATTCTCTGATTTAAATGAATAACCGTCTCGCATCAAACAAGATCTAGATATAATGTTCATGCTCAACCCTGGCACCAAATAACAATTATTTAGGTCTAATACTAATCCCGAAGGTAGATGTAGAGGTAGCGTGCCAACCGCGATCACATCGACTTTGGAACCATTTCCCACGCGCATCATCACCTCGTCCTTAGCCAATCTTCGCTTAATCCGTAGTCCCTGTTTCGAGTTGCAAATATTAGCAATAGAACCAGTATCAAATACCCAGGTGCTACTGCGAGCATTAGTAAGGTACACATCAATAACATGTATATCGCATATACCTTTGTTCACCTTGCCATCCTTCTTATCCGCCAAATACTTGGGGCAGTTCCGCTTCCAGTGACCAGTCTGCTTGCAGTAGAAGCACTCAGTTTCAGGCTTAGGTCCAGGTTTGGGTTTCTTCTCTTGAGTAGCAACTTGCTTGCTGTTCTTTTTGAAGTTCCCCTTCTTCTTCCCTTTGCCCTTTTTCTTGAAACTAGTGGTCTTGTTGACCATCA